>NW_006282381.1:1380093-1386148 GCF_000327345.1 Myotis davidii
GGAGAAAGAAGGAACGGGGAAAATCCAGTGCACATGTTATCAAGGTCATTGCTGTGGAGGATGACTCTTCTAGAAGATTACAGAATGCCTCTTAGAATTTTTCATCTGAAAGGAGGGGTGCTGGAGTGTTCATCCACAGAGTTCATCCCCACTGGCTGAGGGTTGCTCCCAAGAGCTACCATAGGTCCTGCAGAAAGTTGAAACTCAATATTAAAAATTAATTAATTGAGGGACAGTAGTTTCTATACTGTTGGCTATCAAAAATAGAGCTACTATTGCCCAGCCAGAGCGGCTCGGTTGGTTGAGTATCGCCCTGTGCACCAAATGGTTGTGGGTTTGATTCCTGATCAGGGCACATATTTGGGTTGCAGGTTCAATGTCAGGTCTGGGCCTGTATGGAAGGCAGCCAGTGGAAGCACAATGAACATAGTTGTGGTCTCATTGCAATGTGCTGTTTTTGTGTGTGTGTGTGTGTGTGTTTGAAATTGGTGTCTTACCTTTTACATCTGCAATTAGCTGAAGCCGGCAAACTCAAGGATAAATCCTGCACTCAAACATGCTGCCACTTACCCCTGCACCACCTGCAGGCAGCAGCTAAGATCCAGACCTTTCCCTTAGAGCAGAAATTTCATTTAAAATGGTCAGAAACACGTGCATTCTGAGGACAAGTGCAGCCCCTGCACCTGTTCAAAAAGAGGGCCAATCTCTGAAAACTAGGAGTTGACCAACCTACACACATCTCATTTCCGGCTTCTCGAAATGAGCCCATTATCTAGCTACAAGGACTGTCAGGTCAAAATCTAGCTGGATGACTTGGGGCGTCCCACCTGATCCCCTGGCACTCCATTTTCTAATCTAAAATACTGGCTTATTTGGTTAGATGATTTTTAAGTTTTCCCCCCATAATGCACCTCCTCTAGAATTGGTTGTAAGAAGCCATTGTGTGGTTCACTTTTCACCTACCCAATGCAGCTGTATTTTTGTTACGAGTGTTAAATATTTAATCAACTCCAAGGTGAACCCCAAATGTAATTCATTAGGCAACTTGGTGTTGAGTCAAATGTAACGGACATGACAAATGCCTTTTCATTAGTGTCCATGGGCTTCGCTGGTTCAAGAATTCTGGCTGATGGAATGAATAGCGAAACTATTCTCTGTTCGAACAAACTGAACGTGTGTGAGTAAAAAGAAAATAAAAGCCAGGAGGCTTCCCAATTGCCTTTTGCTAATTGTGATGTATTGATTTTCTATGCTACATTAGTGTCTACAGGGCTCTCCTTTGGTTAATCCAAAAGATGAATGCATTTAATGAAAGTTTTTACTTCATGGTATGCATAAATGTGGAGGTTGGAGAAAAGCACAGGTGCCTGTGAGCGTGTACATGCTCACACTGAGGCACGTACAGGATGTGGAGAAAAAGACACACACATGCAACCTTTATATGGGGGAGTGGTGGAGACCACCATCAAGGAGTCTTTGTAATATGGTCTTATTTTATTTTATAAAAATATATTTTTATTGATTTCAGAGAGGAAGGGAGAGGGAGAGAGAGAAACATCAATGATGAGAGAGAATCACTGATGGGCTACCTCCTGCATGCCCCACACTGGGGATTGAGCCCACAAATCGGGCATGTGCCCTGACGGAGCATTGAACCATGACCTCCTGGTTCATAAGTTGACGCTCAATCACTGAGCCACTCCGGCCAGGCTGATCTTATTTCATTTTATCCCTTGAGTAGGTCTTTAACAATTTAGTCTCTCATCAAGTAGCAATACTAAATTTAATAATAACTGTATGTTTACATAATAAGGATTTGGTTTTCCTATTTCTCTATTAGTCAGAACTAGGGGGAAAACCCAACAATTTAGATCTGAATGAAACATATTATTTCACACCAAGGTTGCAAAGTTGAAATTAGCAAAAGGAAGGAAGGAGGAAAGGAATCAAGTATTGGCAAAGCAGGCACATCATAGGTGACTTAAAATAACCCAATTTCCAGAAATTTAGAGGGAGGTGTTGCCCTCCTGTTGACATCCTAGAATTCAGTGACCGTGGTCCTAATTAGGTCTTAGGAAGTTCATCATCCCATGGAATGGGCTGCCTTCTGATGGTGGCTGTTGCACTAGTTTCCAGCCTCCAGTCCTCAGAGGAGGGCACACTCCTTTCTCCTTCGCTGCCTTACTCCCAGGACGACAGGTTTAGTCTCTCTCTCTCTCTCTCTCTCTCTCATAAAGAGGCCCTCCTCTTTAATTTCCTAAAGCAGGGGGCAAACTTCAACTCAATAAGTTTATCATAACAGCTCTGTAGTGTTAAAGAACTTAATCCAGCCCTGACTGGTTTGGCTCAGTGGATAGAGCATCGGCTTGCGGACTTACTGGTCCTAGGTTCGATTCTGGTCAAGGGCATGTACCTTGGTTGTGGGCAAATCCCCAGTAGTGGGTGTGCAGGAGGCAGCTGATCGATGTTTCTAGCTCTCTATCCCTCTCCCTTCCTCTCTGTAAAAAATTAATAAAATATATTAAAAAAAAGGACTTGTCCAATGTCACAAAGAGCACAGGTGACAGAGCTGAGATGTGAACCCAATTCTTTCAACTCCAGATTTTCTCTTTTCCTAATTCTACCTTAAAAGCCCAAAACCCCCGTGCCCCTAAAACATAAAAACAAACAAATGGGTACCCCTCCCCCCAAGCATTGAGTAAACCTAGGAGTTTCTTTCATGAGTAAGTGTGTGATTTCTACTGGACTTTTGGAAACATTGGCTGAGTTCGTAGATTTGCATATCATGGCACAATAATTGGGAACCTGGAGGGCACTTGCAGCTCACACTCTGGAATCAGAGAGACCTGGGTTTGAATCACCGTTTACCACTTGCTCAAGAAGGAATGTCTCTTGACATCTCTGAGGGCCTCGTCTATAAAATCAGAATGATAATGACACTTATAGAAAGTTGTATTAGTAAATAAGATAACAATGGTAAAACACAGAACTTAAAAAATGCTCTCTCACCACTGGCTACTATTTCATCCCAGTAGAATCAAAATGGTATTCCCATAGAGTAAAAGCTTATTTTTCTTCACTATGAAAGGCCTATTTCTCTAATATTCTTCCAGCTTTAATTTTTTTAAAGCTCAGATATGCACTCTTGAACTCCCCTTGAATGTTGCTGCCTGCCTGCTCCCCAAAGCCTTCAAGTGCATTTGATGGTTGCACTGGGGAAGGGAGACTTGAGGGATATGAGGGTGACAGCCACTCGTGCTTTTTGACAAGGCATTGAGAGTTGGCACTGTTCAGGGAAAAGGTGGCTTCAAAATGCTCTTCATGATCCATTAGGCATGATCATTAGCATGGCTCGGGAGCACAGAGGAACATTTGTAGGAGCCTGTACCATCAACAGCCCACAATGAGCCCATTCCTGACGGCAGACTTTTAACATCTCCGTCACCAGAACTGCAGTGATGGCTGGCACTTCTCATTTCAAAGAGCAGCGTGAACACGCTGTTCTCTCTAAAGACATTAGCAGATATACTTCCAGAGTTTTAAGGTGTTTCCGGAGGGCGGCGGGGGGGGGGGGGGTACGGTTCTGTTAAAAAGCTACTCTGTGCATTAAGGCTCTGCGTAAGAATATTCAGACACGGCACACATTTTGTTCCTTTCCTAATGGGCATATTTTCCCAAAGCTCTGCCCATCAGTCTACATGCACATCCACACACACCAGTGTCCGATTCATTGTAAAGTCTGTACCACTCTGCACTGGACCAGCAGCACGTAGAAATCACGTACATGTATCCTTGTACTATTTCTAAACCATTTCTAGTGCTCATTTTCATAGGATTCCCTCCTGTTGAAAAACTTCCTACGATGAACTCTAGATGGGGCTATCATCCCATCTCAGGATATCTGTGAGTGAGGGGGGAAATGTAAGAATTTAACTCACACCCCTACCCCCTAAACTTTCCTATGTAAATAAAATGAAGTCCGAAATATTGAACGTTCCCTGTAAATGTCCATAGAGTCGATGTGATGGACTTGCTGAGGGGGAGGCGGAAAGTTCATTTATTTTGCTCAACTAATAGTGTTAGCCAGTCAGCCTGATTGTCGGTCTCTGTGCTTAAAACGGACTCAGCTATAAAAGCAAACCATTTGTGTCTTGTCTGCCAAATTGTCAAGAAGCAAGCCAATAAATAGCACATGAAGACTTCCTTTATCCGAATCCTTTTCTCTACGTAGTGGAGACAAATCTCTTCGATGATACAATCCTTCCGCATTTTACGAGCAATACTGCTATCCCTTCTTCCAATCTCAGTGTTTAACTGGTTCCAGTTTTACAAGTCTTCACGTCACCCAAACTCTTTAGGTGCTGTCCTGGATGAGTAACATTTCCTCTTCACTTGTATTTGGACCAGGAAGTAAAACATTTCTGAATATAGACTACTTTAGTCTCGCAAGCAAGTGTTAACGACTCCGGGCTTTTATTCCCAGATTCACATTGATGGCGATACGAGGGCTGGGCCTAGATATGAAGGTAGAGGCGACATTTCAAATTCAACAGCCAAAGTTAGGGTGCCTGCTTCCCCCTGACCCACTGTAATCTCACTTGCTCTGCCCCAAATCGCCTTGCTTTGGAAATGGCATATTCACCCACCCCTCCACCCTGATCTCTTACTGTTAGCAAGTCAACTTTGACATCTCTCTGTTTTCACTTCTTACTTATATCCAGTGACAGATGCTGTCTTTTCTACTTCCAAAATATTTTTCTATCTCACTATCATTACACTGAAGACACTCTCATTTCATGCCTTCTCTCCTTCAATGGTCTGTTCTGCCCAATTGTACTATTTCTCCCTTCTGTATCCTTTCCTACTCAGCAGCTAGAGAAAGTATTTTAATGGACAGTTTTGATCATGTCACCACCCTGCTGACCCCAGGCCTTCTCCACCCTATTATGGATCATGATCTTTATTATTCTACAAATCCCCTAATGAGAGTCCATCCTGAGTGACAGAATCAGCCTTGGTAATGTTTGTCTTATCACTGGACATGCAGAACCAAGACTTATTTCAAATAACTAAAAACATGTGACTGTACACGTGGTTGTTCCATTTAGGTGTTTTTAGGTACTCATGTTTTGTTTTAAACAGCTGAACTTGTCAATCTTTCACCCAGAAGACCTCATGTGGTCTGGCCCTCATCTATTTCTTTAAAATTTTTTTTTTATTGCCTTCAGAGAGGAAGGGAGAGGGAGAGAGAGAGAGATAGAAACATCAATGATGACAGAGAATGATTGCATGTCCTATCCTGGGGATCGAGCCCACAACCCGGGCATGTGCCTGGCTGAGAATCTAACTGTGACCTCCTGGTTCATAGGGCCACACTGGCCAGGCTGGCCCCCATCTATTTCTACAGACTCGTTTTCTGCCCTTGTCACAGTGCCCCACCGTGTAGTACCACACTTCTCCTTTAACTCACCGAATTCTCCTACCCTTCCCTCAATGCTTTTCTGGTTTAGGTCTACTCACACTCTAGGTCTCAGGGTCTCCTCTGGCTTCTCTACCCAACTACACTCCTTGGTAAAGTCCATTCCCCTTGGGAGCATTTGAGGTAGTGGTTCTCAACCTTCCTAATGCCGCGACCCTTTAATACAGTTCCTCATGTTGTGGTGACCCCCAACCATAAAATTATTTTCGTTGCTACTTCCTAACTGTAGTTTTGCTACTGTTATGAATCGTCATGTAAATATCTGATATGCAGGATGTATTTTCATTGTTACAAATTGAACATCATTAAAGCATAGTGATTAATCACAAAAACAATATGTAATTATATATGTGTTTTCTGATGGTCTTAGGCGACCCCTGTGAAAGGGTCGTTCGACCCCCAAAAGGGTCGCGACCCACAGGTTGAGAACCACTGATTTGAGGTATTGCTTCCCAGCATGTTGTGGCTCGAATAAACTCAAAGTCTTATAAAGTAGGTTTCCCTGGTTTATTCCCTCATGACACGTTAGGTGTGTGCGCTCCATCTTTCCCCCATTGCTGTGTGTTGGGGATAGTA
>NW_006282381.1:1386183-1386938 GCF_000327345.1 Myotis davidii
TCGAGCTAGGAGGAAAAACTACACTCTGTTTTGTTTACTGCTGTTTCCCCAGCGCTTGATAAGACTTTGGCACACGCAGGACTTCCATTAATAATGCAGGGGATGAATTTTCAGACAATTAGACAAAATAGATGAATGCTTCATTTTGATCAATTCAAGCAAATCACATCAAATTATACAATCAGAAAATCTCCCTAGTTTTGGGCTCCTTATAAACCCTTTATAAAAATCATGCTATCCCCGTCATCACCATCTCAGGGTGATCTCAGTGAACTTCCTGGATCCTCTCCAATAGCTAGAGTGGGCTTGCAGGCAGTGTTGTCCGATAGAAGACAGGGCACTCAGTTAAATTTGAATTAAGTAAACAATAACTATTTTTTCAGTGTATGCATGTCCCATGCAATATTTAGGACATTCTTACTGAAGATTGTTTATCTGAAATTCAGTTTTAAACAAGCGTCCTGGCAGCCCTATTCCAGAGAAAGTGTCATTTGAATTTTTCAGTCAGTCCAATTCAGCGAAGTTTAGAGGCACCCAAAGGAGAAGGACAGATAATGAAACCTTGGACGTCTTTGTGAGGGGAATAGTAACCAGATTTTAAATTCATTGCTATTGTAGGAGAGGGTTAGGACAATGGTTTAATGGGCCAGCAATGCTTTGTTGATTGCTACTGAAGGGACTTGGAAATTGGGGTAATCAAGACATGTTGATCATGATCTTTTTTTTTTAAAAAAATAAATCTTTATTGTTGAAAG
>NW_006282381.1:1387124-1398461 GCF_000327345.1 Myotis davidii
TTCAAATAACTAAAAACATGTGACTGTACACGTGGTTGTTCCATTTAGGTGTTTTTAGGTACTCATGTTTTGTTTTAAACAGCTGAACTTGTCATGGAAGGAGAAAGTACGTTTTCCATAAAATGAACTAAATTGGAAAAAAATCACATTTCCTCAGCATTTGTCTTTATTAAGTCATACTTAACACTGATTTTTAAAGATTACATATTTTTAAAAAGAATTTTGCCCCCAAATACAGGGGTGGGCAAAAATAGATGACTAATAACCTGGGTAGAAAACCAGGTTATCCGAATGATCAGCTCTCTCTTTTCCTCTTCACGTTTTCAACATCCCTCGTTCTTTTTCTAAGCGTATGACCTCCCTTTTTATTTCACCAAAGCAAACTGAAGCCACCCGGAGAAGCGTGCCGCAGCTTCCCCAGGCAAACCTGCCACCAGCCGGCCCCTTCTCAGCTCCCTTTCATCGGGGAGGGAATGTCGTCATCTGATTTCCCCTCCACACGCCTTGTAAACCGGACCTCGTACCGGTAACGTGCTCAGGAACTTCAAGCCTGCATTCACCCCTTTCTCTCCAGAATCGTCAGTGTTCCTCCTTTTTTGCTAGATTATTCGCATCAGCATAAACACATGACTTCATGTCTTTAAAAAGTTCCACTTCAGAGATTCTCAACTTTGTGCATTTTTTTCTTCTTTAAAAACTATTTTGATTGATTTCAGAGAGGAAAAGAGAGGGAGAGAGAGATAGAAACATCAATGATGAGAGTGAATCATTGATCGGCTGCCTCCTGCATGCCCCACACTGGGGATCGACCCCGCAACCTGGGCATGTGCCCTGACCAGGAATCGAACCCAGAACCGTTTAGTCTGCAGACTGATGATCTATCCACTAAGCCAAACCAACTAGGCCTGTGCATTTTTTCTTTATAGCAAACTCCTCAAAAGTCTTATCTGTATTCTTTCTTTACTTTATATTCACTACATGTCCTCCTCCATCCATTCGTGTGCCCTCCCAGTCCCTGAAACCATACTTGTCTTGCTGATTGTCAGTCACGTCCGAAAGCTCATTTGGCCTCTGAGAAGCTTTGGAATGTTTGATTTTTCCTGCCTTGTTGAAACATTCCCTCTCCCGCCCCACCCCGCCCCCAATAATGCGAAGACACCCCACACTCCTGTTTCTCCTCCTACATCATAGCCACTTCTTCTCATTCCCTCAGCTCGCCCTCTATGTTGGATCAGACTAGGACTCACACATTTTTCTTTCTTTCTTTAGCCTAGATCCGTGGTCAGCAAACTGCGGCTCGCGAGCCACATGCGGCTCTTTGGCCCCTTGAGTGTGGCTCTTCCTAAGCCTTAGGAGTACCCTAATTAAGTTAATAACAATGTACCTACCTATATAGTTTAAGTTTAAAAAATTTGGCTCTCAAAAGAAATTTCAATCGTTGTACTGTTGATATTTGGCTCTGTTGACTAATGAGTTTGCTGACCACTGACCTAGATGATGTCATTCACTTCCAAGACTTGAATCCCCACCCGCATTCCGAGGGCTCCTAGTTGTACGAACCTCTAACCTCGTTAGACCTGCGTTCCAAGCTGCGGGTCTGAACGAGTGAAAAGTATCACATCTCCCTGGCAAGCCCAGATAAGAGAGCCTAGAGGATCCTCATCTTCAGTTCTGATCGTCTTGTGCCCCCGTCATCACTCTTCTTCGTGGCGATGAGAGAGGGACTGTTTTAGGACTCAAAGTCCACTGACTATTTTGGTCGACACACAGAGTGTATTTTGCATATAAATGTCTCTCTCCCAAAGAGCTCCATGTGGCTCACATTGGAATGCTACTGCCTGTGCTAAGACTTCAAACAATTTTAGGAAGATTTGAATTAAGAGCAGGAAATGAAAGCTGCTCATTGCAAATTGGCTTCCCTGCCTTGCCAGGAGTCAATTTCTACTTTCAAACAGTTCAGAAAAAAAATCACGAATATTACCTTTTTGGTTATTAAATCGATGAGTGACACCAGAATTTCAGGTTGTGTTTTCCTGAGGTTTGTGATTGAAAGCCTCAGATACTCCCGATGACCTGCATGGTCGTTTAAGAGGGCTAAAATATCTGCAGAATTATTTATCTCCTGGGAAAAGTAGATCAAATCAATTAGTATATATCAAAACACAATATGGCCAGGTTTTTGTGGATCATCTACAAGATTGATAGAGGTGCCTCCCGTTCTCTTATTATGGCAGTAAATTTTTACAGGTGGTTTAGATTTGTCCTTTTCAAACTTCAGTGGCCGTATTTGCAGTGGTTTAATATATTAGTGGTTTACAAGGGGGCTAACATTCAAGTGGGAAACAGGGCACATTGTCCTGGAGGCCTATTTTTTTTAATTGATTTTTTTTATTTTTTAGAGAGATAGGAAGGGAGAGGGAAGATTTGACTGTGGGTGGTGGGCACACAGTATAATATAAAGATTTTGTATCATAGAAATCTACAGCTGAAACCCACATGGTCCTCTTGACCCGTGACACCCAACACATTTAATAAAACACAAAGCGATCTGGAATTTCTGACCTGAGAAAGCAGCAGTGCGGATTTAGGACTCTTACCGATTCTCCCAGTGTATTCGGCGGGAAGAGACCCAAGTCTGGCACTGGCTTTGGGACTGACTTCTTCCTTTGCTTGTCTCAGTCTGAAGGGATGGTAGGACCCGCTGCTGTCTCTCGTTGAGAAATTGCTTTAATAATCACACAGAAGCTTGATGATAATTGGAAGGAGTTTGAAATTATCGATACGGGGGCCTTGTCCCAGCTTCCACCCCAGGTTGCTCCAGGTAGAAGATGAATGCGATTCTTTGAGTTCTTTTATTTCTAGTTCAATGAATTAGAATCAGTTCCTCTTATTCCGTGGTAGGTAGTGTTCAGAGGGGTGAAGAAAACGTACTTTTTTCTTTTTGTTAAACATGGAATCAAAATAATATAGGATTTTTGATGGTGGTGTGGGGCCAATTATTAAAGTCATGGGTTATGAAAAAGATCACCCTTCTTATTCGTGTGTGTGTGTGTGTGTATTTGTATGTGTGTGTATGCACCCCCATGTGCATGAGCTCACGTGTGTGTGTGTGTGTGTGTGTGTGTGTGTGTGTATTATGTGGCCTGCCTGCTATGGAGATGCCGAAAGAAGTTACCTTTAAGGGATAATGAATTTCATCTCATAAAAGCTTTTAAAAATTAAAAATTTAATTGTAACATACACATAACATAAAATTTTACCAACGTAACCATTTCTAAGTGTACACTTCTTTAGTGTCAAGTATATTCACATTGTTGTGCAACCAGTGTCCAGAGCTTTTTCAACTTGCAGCACTGCAACATTGTGCCGGTGAAACAGCAGCTCTCCCGTGCCCTTGGCCACCCCCACTGTGCTTCCGGTTTTTATGAGTTTGACTACTCAGAGACCTCGTGTAACTGGAATCAGATATTAAAACATTGTTGTGGCTTTTCACTCTGAGCCTGGTTTAGACCAAGACAGTGACCTGATTGCATGAAGTTGACTGTAGAGGCAGACTGGACCATCCTGTAAGTTATGATTATCAGACGGCCCATAATCATCATGCCGTATTGTACTGTTAAGATCTTCTCGAATCCTTGGCATACGCAGTAGTTAAAGGGGAAACAGGAGACTCATAGGCCCCGGAGGGCTTGAGGGCATCACCCGCAATCCATGCTCCTATCCCAAAATGACAGAGGTGGATAGAGGGTGCAAGGTTAAACATTTATTGAATGCCTGTGATATCTGGGGTGCTTTTTGATATGCCACCTGATTTTTTGAAGCGTTTTTTTCTTTATTGTTGAAAGTATTAAAGATGTCCCCTTTGTTTTTTTGTTTTTTTTTCCCCAATGACCTCCTCCACCCTGTACCTGCCCCTCCCAGGCCTTCACCACTCTATCATGTCATCTGATTTCAATCCTCACAATAATATTATGAAGTTGGTTATTATTGTACCTGTTTGACAAGTGAGGAATCGAGAACTAAGAGAGCTGACTGATTTACCCAGAATCCCAAAGCTCATCAATGGCGGTGCTAGTATTTGACCTTGGTCCCTTTCTGCCTTTCTTTGCTTTCTGTCATGCAGAGGCAGCTGTAGTAACATATTCATGATATGCATTATCCTTATATTAGGGATGCACAAACTGAGCTAAGTTAGGCTAAGTAATTTCCCCCAAATTACACGTTTAGCAAGTGGCGAAATAGGAGTTGAAATCAGGGGATTATTAAAAAGAAGCTGCAAGCCCTTCTCAGATTTGGGGCCTATCTTTACATGAAAGTTTGCAAAAAACCAGCAGTTAAAAAAGACACCAGTGAGTGGGAAGTCTGCACATCCAGAAAGAATACACGTGTTGTGATATCTGGCAACACCTTCTTCACAGGAAATGAAGCTTGGGTGGTTGAACTGTGAAAAACCTTGAGTGAGCCACCTAAAGATTTGTTCCTCATTTGGTAGGCAGTCGGGGGCTTTTGAAGAACCTTGAAGAAGGTGATCAGAGCCGCGCTTTTAGAAAAATCAATGTGCACATTAGAAGGTGAAGCAGCTGAATGTAAGCTCACTCTCTCAGCTCCACTAAAATGGGGATGACTTTATTGCCTCTCTGCAGTCCCTTGACCTTTCTCCAATGTCATTTGGGAAACCTACTCTTATTTAACATGTAAAACAAAGCACTATCTCCCCCCCAGTCCCCAAGGCATTTGAACAGTGAGGCTAAGATCTCAAACTTTTGCATATATATGAGTAAAGACTTTTAATATTAAATCAGTAAGTCAGAAGTCAGTATTTTACTGATAAAGGCTGAAATATAAAATCCTATATGTGTTTTGTAGGTGAATTTTAAACTGAGGAATAGGATAATTATGTTGCAGTGAAGTGATCTATCTATATCTATATCTATATCTATATCTATATCTATATCTATATCTATATCTATCTATACCTATACCTATATTTATACCTATATCTATATATCTATATCTATATTTATATCTATCTATATCTATATATCTCTATCTCTATCTCTATCTTGTTATATACTAGTATATATGGACATATGTTTAGAATTTTGTACTTGGCTATTTCCCATTTCTCGTACTTCTTACCTTAGATTCTTCCCAGCAACACTAGAGGTCACTCCTGCCCTGTCTTTACTTTAGCTTTGCTATTGTTCATCTTTATTTAAGTTACATCTGAATTCCTGTTGTGGACTTCAGTTTCTCTCTATGAATTATACAGCTTGCCCATCTTAACCTGCTAATGTTAGTTTGTAAGATTCTTTATTATACTGATAGTTTAATTGACAAATTAACTTGTGTTAGTTTGCCAGCCACTGGCACAAATGAGATTTTTCTTCATATCCTCAATGGTTGATGTCAGCAGTAGAGAGGCATTCTGATTGAATGCAGAGTGGTTCTAATTTCAGAAAAATCAATCTTATAAGCATAGTGTTCAGACTGCACTTCTTCAGATATTATATGTCCAGTCATATAAAATAGGCTCTGACTTTTGTTTTCAGCCAACTTTTAACATTTTTATTAGTCTGCAGACATATATTCAAAACATTAGTTTGTTCTTTGCATTACTTAGGTTGCTCATTCAGTTAATAATATTTTATTAAGTGCATTTACATGCAAGAAACTCAATCAGGTTTTGAGAGTGTGGAGGTGAATAATACTGAAAATAGCTTAGCAGACCTTTTTTTTTTTAAAGTATACTTTTTATTGATTTCAGAGAGGGAAGGAGAGGGAGAGAGAGACAGAGACATCAATGATGGGAGAGAATCATTGATCGGCTGCCTCCTGCACACCCTACAGTGGGGATAGAGCCCACAACCGGGCATGTGCCCTTGATCGGAATGGAACTCGGGACTCTTCATTTGACAGGCTGATGCTCTATCCACTGAGCCAAACTGTCTCGGGCTCAACAGACTTTTTATTCATGTTCCCCTAAATGCTAAAATGTTGTGGTGCTGAAAATGAGCTTATTGAAGTTCTTTTAAGAATACATTTAGTAAAAAATAGGGTGATTCATCTCCTTCTATTTCTTATAATTCCACCCCCCCCCCCCCCCCCCCTTTCTAGCTACTTCTGTCAGGTACACTGGTAGATATCTGCTCTTGGGTTTCTGTGTAGCTGGCACCTAATTGTTATCTGGGGTAAATGACTTTTCTGGCAACCTGAACCTGTTATGGTCTCTAAGACACTGGTCATCAAAGGACTTGTCAAGACAGAACATTTTCATACAGTTTTTGTAAAGTGCTTGATTGATAATGTTTTGTTGTGAACACAAGGCTGTTTTCTGAATGTGATAAAAGGAAAGGAAAGGAAAAGCATTCTATTTTAACGAAGGTTAAATTGCGCTCTCAGCTTTTCCTCTAGTTTCCTCCATGAAAATCTCCTTGGGAAGGTGCAGACCACAGCTTTAAGAGTAGTGATTCTCCATTATGCCAAGTGCCATAAACCAGTGAGAGGAAGACAAGTACTGTATGATGTCACTCATATGTAGAAGCTAATGAACACATTGAACTACCAAGCAAAATAGAGACAGACTCATAGAGAGCAGGCAGATAGCTGGGGGAGGGCCTTGGGGGGTGGCAGGATTGAGCAAAAAAGAAAAAAGTGAGAGAGAACTCATGGACATGGACCACAGTGTGGTGATTGTGGGGGTGGGGGATGGATGGAGGTAAAAGAGGGCATTGAGGGGATAAATGGTGACAGAAAAAAATAAAATAAAAGAGTAGTGGTTCTCAAATGTTAGTGTGAATCATTTTGAGGGCTTTTTAAAACACGTATTTCTGGGCTCCATCCTCAGCATTTCTGATTCGGGTTTGGGGTGTACCCTTGAGAACGTACATTTTGAACACTTGCCCATGTAATGCTGCATCTGTTGGTCCTGGGATCCCTCTCTCCGAACCCTTGGTCTGGAGGATAGAACACCACTCTCGGAGTTGAGAGGCTCACCTTCTAGTTTTAGTTTTGCCACCAATTAGTTATGTAAAAATGGACAAGTGATCTTTCCTTGTGTGACGTGAATATTTCCTACACATCTGCTTATAATCCCATTGTGCTAACTTCAAAATAAGGACAGCCTACAATTTATGACAACCGTTTTCCTACCTCTTTCCTCCTCACTCTCCCCCATCTCTCCTGGGTCCAATCTCATCTGCCTACTTGGGGGATCCTGAGCACACTGTGCTCTTCCATACGTCCTTGCTTTTGTGTGCGCTGTGTCCTGGAATCTTCACTTCCCATGGATCAACTGGCTAACTCCTGTTCACCCTTCACATCCCAGCTTAACAAGCTGCAACTGTGAACTTGATTTAATCTGTTCCTACTTCCAACACCCACCGCCCCCTCATAGGTCTGGTTATTCCTTTTAAGGTCTTCTCATGCTGCCTTGAACATAATGTATGTCATATCAGTATCCGGCGATTGGTTCACTGGGTGGCTGCTTCCCTGTAAGGACACAGAACCTTGTTCATCCTTGTGCCTCTGTTACTTAGTGAAGTTTTAGTGCAAAGCTGGTGTTTAATGATTGTTCAGTGCATGATCAAGTCTATATATGTATCTGCTTTCCCTTGTATATTGTGAGATTCCCCTAGATGGGTATTTTGATCATTTTCTTTTGAGAAATTCATGTCTTTACACGTAATAGTTCAATTTTAATGAAGGTTAAATTGCATACAAATGAAAAGGTCAGATTGAGAAGACCTTCCATGTATTTTAGACTGTGCCAGATTCTAAGTGCAAAACGGACTGCATTTTTTTCATTGTGCAGTTATGATAATTGGATCTGATTTTAATAATAATATTTAAAATTTAGAGATGCTTTTGTGCCGGGGAATTCACTAAACACATTTCCAGGATCTTTGCAATTTTCATAACAATCTGCAATGTGTTCTTGCTCCCTGTATTTTATGGAACAAAATGTTGAGGTTTGATGAAGCAAGGTCACATATTGTGTGATGAATCTGGGATTCATACTCAGTAACCTATTTTTTTTTAAAATATATTTCATTGATTCTTCACAGAGAGGAAGGGAGAGAGATAGAGAGCCAGAAACATCGATGAGAGAGAGACATCGATCAGCTGCCTCCTGCACACCCCCCACTGGGGATGTGCCCGCAACCCAGGTACATGCCCTTGACCGGAATTGAACCCGGGACCCTTCAGTCTGCAGGCCGATGCTCCATCCACTGAGCCAAACCGGCTTCGGCCTCAGTAACCTATTATATTAAAAGCAATTAGGAGAGGGGAATAACATTTAAAAGACAAGGAAAGTAGGCTACAGTGAATGTCCTTGTTCCAGAATAAAGATGGAGACAAGTTGCCCAGAGTTGTACTGAGACGGAAGGACTTGGTGAAGCTTTGACAATGTGTCGCAGCTTTGTGGCAGGAAAAGCCAGCACACGCATTACATGTCACTGGTCCCGTGGCCGAGCTCATGCCAAGCAGGAACGCTGATGTAATCCTTGTTCAGTTGTTAGGCTGTCAAAGACTCAGACTAAAAGGAGGCAGTTACCGTTGAATGAGGCAAGTCTTTCATGCTTGTTGTGTTTCTGGGATCCTGGGTTTTCAAGGCCAACAGTTGGAAAAAGAGGAGGTTTTGCCCACGGGCTGGTAAAAACACGTGCTTGCTTTGTCTCGGCGCCTGGCACAGTCCTGTGTCCTAACAGCACGTCCCCAAAGAAAGGAATTTCATGCCAGTTTCATTCTCTCTGGAGGTGGCTTACATGTTTTATTAGAAGGCACCGCCTTCTAATAAATAAAATCTAGTCTGCAGTGGTCATTAATGATACTATTGTCATTAGTGACTTGACCTATTTTTAGGGATAGTCTTCCAGGAAGACTATTTTAGAAATTACAATATCGTATGACGTCCAGCCACACATTCCTCCACCACTTAAGGCTGACCCTGAGACAAGGACTTGATACAGGCAATTCATTTTGGGGATGAACACAGGAAACAGAAGTATGGGAAGTGGAGAGAGAGACAGGGAAGGAAGAAAAACAACCAAGGATATATTAATAGCTGGCTATTGCTGAGAATTGTCCCGGTAAAGTAAGCGAGTGTTTTACCAGCCCGTGGGCAAAACCTCCTCTTTTTCAACATTACCTGAGAAGACGAGGAAGTTGGCTCATTTATCCATAGACTTCCATCCTTCATAGGTTGAAACTTTCACTGGGGCATAGTCTCCCCCACATTTCTGGGCTGCACCTGCATGAGGCTTTGGAGAAAGTAGTACAGAGAGGTACCCAAGATGTATGGAATTGCCCACTGAGCCATAGCTGAAGTTAGGTAGACTGGGGGGGAAATAGCATGGCTCACAGCAAGTGTCTGTTATGGCAAAAAGGGTTATCTAAGAATAATGGCCAGAATGATGACATACATTGCATATGCTATAATAATTCTTTTATATGTTTACGTATGTTTTTTTGTGTACGTTTTGAGTGATTACAATGATGTCAAGTGGTATTTGGCTTGAGGTTGTTGTTTTTGGGATGTGAGGAGAGAGCAGAGTGCCTGAAGAATGGCTCTTCTGTGTATAACACATCAACAGTAACTGGGGCTGACTTCTCACGGGTGACAGGATACTCTGACCTTCCTGTGACATTATGCCCTACACATAATACAAAAAATGTTTTTTATTGATTTTAGATAGAGTGGAAGGGAGGGGGAGAGAGAGATAGAAACATTAATGAGGAAGAGAGAATCATTGATCAGCTGCCTACTGCACACCCCACACTGGGGATCAAGCCTGCAACCTGGGCATGTGCCTTGACCAGGAATCAAACCGTGACCTCCTGGCTCATAGGTTAATGCTCAACCACTGAGCCACACCAGCCGGGCTATTGAATGCTTTTCATTTGCTGGAGATCAAGTGGAACAGTCGACACACCTTTCCTAATCCACTAGCCCCTGCACTGTTGGTGTTAGGAAGGCACCATCTTAGCCCCAGAGGTGGGTGTAGTGTGTTGGGCACTGCCCAGAGCCTGTCTCCAGTCATGAGGGGATGCTCTGTCTTCTCCAGGCTCCAAGTGAGCAAGTCAGGAAGGGTAAGGGAAGCCTGGCAAATGCTGGGGAGTGTTTCTTCTAATGAAAATGAAAGTGGGATAGAGAGAGGCAGTAGGAAAGAGAAATGTATTAAGTAAAGCAATGGGAAATAACTTCCTTGAAATTTATTTTCCTCCCAGCACGGTTACGTCTGTTTTTAGGTCTGCTCGTTCCAATGACTAGGCAGGTTTTTCTCAATTACACCATCATTTACAACCCTGCTCATCCCAAACATGCAAACAAGCTTCCTTGGGTCTGTCGGACAGGCATTTGGTTTGTGTCATCTTTCGTGTTTTGACAACCTTTCCGGAGATGAAAACAATTCTGTCGCAGTCCCAACTCCTTCCAAATGCCTTTCCCCCCTCCTTTTATCTTTGATTCATGGGTGTAAAGAAATAACACCTGCCCTACCCTGTCTTGCTTCTCCTCCGACTCAGGATTTTAATTTGAAAAGGGTTATATTTAGCCTTGTTCTCCACTGTGCCCAAGCTCTGTCCTTGCTGCTGCTGATCGCTGATAACACAGCTGGCTCCGGGGGTGGCCGGGCTTCCCGCAAACATTACCGATAAGATGGACTGAAAAGTGGGCTGCAGCTGACAGACCTCTCCCAGGCCGAGGAGGCAGGAGTCCTAAAGGGTTTGGTTTTTAGGGTCAAGTTTTGCAACCACCCTCCCGTGGGGTGGCGGGAGGAGAAGGCAGCCATTACAAACTGTCCCTTGGGTAGCCTTGAAGACTCAGAGGTGGGCTGAGCAGTGGTGATTTTAGACAGTTGGGGACTCGGGGGTCAGAGAAAGGGCTGTTTTTGAAACTGCGTGGGATAAAGAGTCAAGAGGTCCGATGCATCAAAGGCAGCACGCGTGAGGCTTTGAGGGAAAGCAGAAGCAGGAGGCCCTCCCTGTCAGGTAACCTGTGAGACGTAAGTGCTCGGGGGATGGGTTTTGTTTTGCTTACAGTGTTTTCCTTTAACTGTGTTATTACTATTGTTATTTAACTACATATTCAATATTTAGTTATATATTCAACATGAAATGGGATATTACGTGTTCAATTACTTATTACATATGCGAATATATATGTAAACACTTAATATGTGCCAAAAACTGCTCCAAGCTGCTCACACATACCAAACAATTAACTTTAAAAATATTTTTATTGACTTCAGAGAGGAAGGGAGAGGGAGAGAGAGACAGAAACATCAATGCTGAGAGAGAATCATAACTTGTCTGTTTAGAGTTATGCAGTTGATG
>NW_006282381.1:1399060-1400670 GCF_000327345.1 Myotis davidii
TTTGTAAGTGAGGAGACAGGTGAGGCAGGGTGCTACCTTATCTGACTGAGGTCAGATAAGGTAACTAATTTATTTATTTTATTTTATTATTTTTTAAATATATTTTTACTGATTTCAGAGAGGGAGGGAGAGGGAAGAGAGAAAGAAACATCAATGATGAGAGAGGATCAATGATTGGCTGCCTCCTGCACACCCCATACTTGAGATTGAGCCCGCAACCTGGGCTTGTATCCTGACTGGGAATCGAACCGTGACCTCCTGGTTCATAGGTCGATGCTCAATCATCGAGCCTCACTTGCCAGGCTGAACAGAACTTTAAGTCTAGTGCAAGACGATGCTGGTAATCAACGGCTAACTTACATCATAAAGACGAGGGAGCATTCAATATTGTCCCATCTGGGAGTCAGCTCTGAGGAGGTGGCTTTTGTTCTAAGAGCATGAGTTGACGTTAACCAGGCAGGAACAGGACATCACAGATGCCTGTGAAGATCATGCCCTGAGAACAGCTTTCTGAGTGAGCACTCGGAATAGCTAGCAGCACCAGCAAAGCCGGAGAGAGCAGGGCAGGGGATGAAATGCACGGAGGACAGGTGTTGGGTGTGAGGGGCCCGGAGGTGTTGGGGAGGCCACACAGCTCCTGGAGCTGTGGGAAGCCAGGCGGGCCGGTCCCGGCAGGAGCACCTCCCCTCTCCCAGGCCAGCAGCAGCCCCGGAGCCCGGCCCAGCGCGTGGTGCTTGGAAGCACGTGGACAAAGGGATGAGCGTATAGAAAAGAGAGGCCGTGGAATGAGCGCGCTGGCCGTGGATGGTAGTGTGAAAGCACCACAGGGGCAAAGACGCTATTTTCCATAAAGGCACCATCAGAAGAAAGACACACATTGTTATGAATTGTTAAGAGTTACATTGTCTGCAGGTGGCTACAGGAATGCTGTCAACTCAAAGACACGACAGGACAAAATGCAGAAGACCCCATATATCAGTATTTCTGCCCACCTTCAACAGATGAAGCAAACTTCTTGTTGATTTTGTTAATCCTCACCTGAGGATATTTTTTCCATTGATTTTTAGAGAGAGTGGAAGGGAGGGGAGAGAGAGAGAGAGAGAAACATCAATAATGAGAGAGGATCAATGATCGGCTGCCTCCTGCACACCCCATACTGGAGATTGAGCCCGCAACCTGGGCATGTGTCCTGACCTCCGGGTTCATAGGTCAATGTTCAACCACTGCGCCACGCTGGCTGGGCTGAACAGAACTTTAAGTCTAGTGCAGTGGTCAGCAAGCTCATTAGTCAACAGAGCCCAATATCACCAGTATAACTATTGAAATTTCTTTTGAGAGCCAAATTTTTTAAACTTAAACTATATAGGTAGGCACATTGTTATTAACTTCATTAGGGTGCTCCTAAGGCTTAGGAAGAGCCACACTCAAGGGGCCAATGAGCCGAATGTGGCTCGTGAGCCACAGTTTGCTGACCACGGGTCTAGTGTCTCTAGTTTGTTGGAGTAGAGTTGTTCATAGTATTTTTTAACAATCCTTTGTATTTCTGTGGGGTCTATTGTTATTTCACCTCTTTCATTTCTGATTTTGTTTATTTGGGTCTTTTCTATTTG
>NW_006282381.1:1401165-1405061 GCF_000327345.1 Myotis davidii
GGTGGTTGATAACTTCTTTTTTTAAAAAAATATTTTTATTGATTTCTGAGAGGAAGGGAGAGGGAGAGAGAGACAGAAATAACAGTGATGAGAGAGAATCACTGATCGGCTGCCTCCTGCACATCCCTCACTTGGGATGGAGTCCGCAACCCGGGCATGTGCCGTAACCGGAAATCGAACCACGACATCCTGGTTCTTAGGTCAACACTCAACCACTGAGCTATGCCGGCTGGGCTGATATCTTCTTTCTCCTATCCAAAGTCAAGCTAGAGTCTGAAGTTCAAATCCCAGTTATGATTCTCTTTATGGCATCCAGGACTCAGAAATAACCTCATTCTTTGTGTGAATAATTCAGCTCAGTATCCGTGTGATATCCTAAAGGAAAACACAGTAAGAGCCTCCTGCTAGAGCAGCCCCACAATCCCTTCGATCATTGCAGTCTGGATCGGCCACATTTTCCCTCTATTAACATCTGATTTCACTGATCTCACAAAAGATGGAGAACAAATGTCCTTCTCCCTGTTAGCTGTTCCCTGACCCTCACTTTCTATCAGTTCTTCCCTCCAGGAGACATAAGAGGACGATGAGCTAAAAGGAAACAAGCTAAGCCCTATCCACCTGACATTTGGTTCAGAGATGTATTTTTTGCTCTGCCTCTGAAACTATGGGTTCGATGTTCAAATTGGGAACTAAGGGGAAATGTCTGCCTTTTTCTTTTTCCCTTCTCAGCATTTATTAGTTTTTCTACCTATAACAGTGTCTGGTAGAAGTAAACCTTCTCCTCTCTCGGACCATGAGCTGACCGACCCTCAGGTCCCACGGTGGGCGAGTGACCAGCTCGCCGATCAGTTCATCTGCTTTCTGGACTGCAGTGCTTTCTTCAGGGGTGGGCACATGCTCCAGTCAATCCAATCAGAGCTAATAGTTGGATGTTTACTGGGGAGTTGGGAAGGAAGTTGTTCTCCTTTGTGCTGTTCTTATCTATATATATATAAAAGCCTATGCGACCGTTATGACTGGTCGACCGAATGAGCGGTTGCTATGATGCACACTGACCACCAGGGGGCAGTTGCTCAATGCAGGAGCTGCCCCCCCGTGGTCAGTGCTCTCCAACAGCCAACTTCCCACGGCTGGCCAATCTCCCGTGGCCCCTCCCATGGCCGGCCCTGATCGTTGGCCAGGCTGAGGGATCCCACCCATGCACGAATTCGTGCACGGTGCCTCTAGTAATAGTTATAAAGATGAAAGACTGAAGCTTCCAGAGGCCACACGGAGAGATTCTGTTTGAGCATGAACCACACACAGAGGGACGCAGAGCCAAGGTATGGGGAAAGGAAAGAGATAGATAGGGAGATTTTGAGAGATAGAAGTATGCCCTGCCTCAGTGGTTGAGCATCGACCTATGAACCAGGAGGTCATGGTTTGATTCCCGGTCAAGGCCACATGCCTGGTTTATAGGCTTGATCCCCAGTTGGGGCATGCAGGAGGCAGTTGATCAATGATTCTCTCTCATCATTGATGTTTCTGTCTCTCTCTCCCTCTCCCTTCTTCTCTGAAATCACTACAAATATATTTTAAAAAAGAGAGATAGAGGTAGAGTGAGGAGGAAGGAAGAGGGGAGAGGGCAGAGAGACATCAGTGGCTCTAAAATCACCTCTATTATTATTCTTTTCAGTTATATGATGTAATAATTTCCCTGTTTTGCTCAACCCAGTTTGAATTGAATCTTCATTAATTAGCAACTTTAAGTGAGGGTGATGATTGGTAAATGTATGCTCACCACCACCTGGGTCCCAAGCAAAGCAGAACCTTTGGAATTGGTTTGTTAACTCAGAAGGAAGAAGACAAAGGAAGGAAGCCATGAAAGCAAGTGGCCTAGAGATACAGAAACACACAAACATCCAAGCAGAGGGACCGAGCTCATTTGGAGTTGGTTCTGAGCCACTGGGTGTGACAAATGGCACGTGTGAATTTAAAGGGATGAAGTGAAAGGTTGCAAATCTCGTCAATGACACTTTGTGACCGGAAAGCCCTGATATGACAGCCGAAGTCGCACTTCCCGAGGGCGTGTAAAAAACTCCCAACTTCGAATTCAGGGTCCCGTCACGTCGTGTATCCTGTTTTCTACTTCCCGATTCTTACATGCTGTCCATAAAGATAGTGGTCATTTGGAGGGATGAGTTTCTAATATTTATGTAAGGCTGGCAAACACACACACATGGATCTGTCTTAGGTTTGGGGAGAAGAGGCATGATGACTGGTAGAAGGTGAGCACTTACACATTATTGCCTCTTAGGAGTGCTGTGGTTATAGGTGGTTTCATGTACCACCTTGTGGAACTCCCACTTACAATGTGACGAGTCAGGCAGGTGCTAGATAGAGCAGAGCTTTGTAGATAATTGCAAGGAGCGTGGAGGAAGCCACTTCTACATACTATTACTATATATTTTAAGACCAGACTCATGCTACCTCTGATAATCATCATAGGAAGTTATTTATCAAAAGTCCTTAAGTGCAAGCAATCAGTCTTTTTCTTTTTCTAAAAAAAAATATATATATATTTTTATTGATTTCAGAGAGGGAGGGAGAGGGAGAGAGAGAAACATCAATGATGAGAGAGAATCATTGATTGGCTGCCTTTTGCATGCTCCTTACTGGGGATCGAGCCCACAACCCGGGCGTGTGCCCTGACCAGGAATCAAACGGTGACCTCCGGGTCCATAGGTCGATGCTCAATCCCTGAGCCACGCCATCTGGGCCCATCGGTCTTTTTCAAAGGTGACTTCCCAGATCTGAGCACACTTCCTGGCACATAGTAGGTGCTCACTATGTTTTTAGGGTTGCAGTGAAGTTCCTTACCATATCACCTTTGTCTGTATGTCCTTTTGCTCACTCTGATTCTCTTTCTGCAGGGTACTGTATTTATTTCAAGCACCACTCAATTATTCCTTTTCTGTCTGCACTGCTCACATAAATAGAGAGAGAGAGAGAGGTGCCTGTGTGGGAAAGGTAGATAGATACAGTTCTGGTTTCGGACCAAAAAGAGGAACTCAGTCCTGGTGGCCAGAGCCAATTGGTTCTTAATTAAATGAAGCATAGAATGGAGCCGGGGTGCATTTGCTCCGATTCAAAAGCCATCGCTCCTTCCTGTCGGATGATTGTGTCTCTTTCAGCGTCGGCACAATGTGGGCAGGGAGGGACTCTGCTCTGTTCCGCTCTGCACGGGGATCAAGGGGGATGGAAGCACAGAACGCTCTGTGATGAAGCGGAGCCACTTGTGAGAGCGAGGGGGGATCGACAATAATAGGAGACCGCCCAAATGGAAAGGATGGATCACAGGCAGCCGTTCTTTCAGCAGCAGAAACGTTCCACTCCCCGAGAAGGGAGAGAAGCCAGCAGAGATGATTAAGCCAGTGATAAGGATGAAGAGCAGACTGAGATGCGGTCCCCGTGCAGCAATGGCTCGGCAGGCTCACCTGTGGCTCTGCGAGCCAGCTCCAGCAGTTCATCACCTGGAATCTGCCAAGAGTCAGGGCTGTCATTGATCTGTGGCCGTGGACCCTGATCATCAGATATCCTGCTTCCACCCACTCACTCATTCAAGCTCTCAACAAAAATATATGGAGCGCCCTCTACAGGCCGAACCACTGCTAGACGGGGGATTTGTAGGGGATGAAGATGTTCTCGTTCACGGCGGAGCTCCTAATATTTTTCCTTTTATTTATTTTATTTTTTTAAATTAAATCTTTTTGTTGTTGTTGAAAGTATTACATATAGCCCTGCCCGCTCCCATTGACCCCTTCCAGTACACCCCTGTCTGCCCTCCTCCCCCCCAGGCCTTCCCCACCCTATTGTCTGTGTCCCTGGGTGATGCCTGTATCATACAAGTTCTTTGG
>NW_006282381.1:1405090-1418452 GCF_000327345.1 Myotis davidii
AGTCTGTTTCTGGAGCTCCTAATTTAATGGGGGGGGGGGAATGATGCATGATATCAGAGCAAACCCTCTATAACTAGGAGCTGTTATTTCCATGGGCTGGGGACCCAGGCAAACACTCATTTGTGATTATCTAATGTAATAACTCTAGGAGGTAAATGCTAGTTTTCTCTCTGCTTTTTAGGTGGAAAGCTATACAGTCAACATGACCCCCAAACAAATGGCAAAGCTGGGGTTTGAACCCATGTGGCTATGAAGGTGGCACAAAATACTCTAAACACACAGGACTGACTGAGTCACCTTCTTTGGGAACATTTAGGAAGATGTTATCAAATAGGCACCTTTTGATTTGCGTCTTGAAGTATAACCAAGAGTTCACCTGATAGACAAAGACTGACGACAGGGGGTTATTTCAACATTTGTAATACTTGAGTGGGAATGGCCATAGGAAGTATTTCTGGATTCTTAATAATAACTTTCATTAAACTGGCTATTTTGGATAATCTGACTTAGATTTAGTTTAAGTAATATGGTTCCACATAGGTCATTGCTCAACCACTGAGCCACACCAGTTGGGCTAGAATCCATTTCTTTCCACCCATGTTTAGGAATGGCTGACATTTAGCTATTCAGGACCACCATGTCAGGGGCTGCTGGGACCTGGTTGTGCTTTAGTTCTCATTTTCCACCTCAGTGAAAGTGCCATCTGCCTTTTGTCACTTGTTCTTATCAGACACGCCACCACAGACCATGCTGGATGTGGGAAGCAGGCAGCACTGTCTGATTAGAACACACATCCCTGGGAGTTTCGCCCCTCAGTCCCCTGCCATACAAGTAGGAGCTTCTTTTTATGGCATAATTAGCCCTAGACCAGAATATGAGAGCAGCACATTGAGAAATGTGGGGAAGAGGGCCAAATCTGTATCTTGGTCCAGAGAGGAATCGTTTGTCGGTGTATTCTGCAATTGTTCATCATCCTCAGCGACGAGTCTTGATCTATTTAGGACTAGAACAGAGTTAGCTATAATCTAGGCCTAAATGTAAATCGAGCTTCTCATAAACTGTGAGGATTTGGCAGCCAAGATGGTAATCGAATCAAAATCAGCTTTTTGGTGTTTGATAAAAATATTTTCTGGCTCAATGGATAATAATTTCTGGTTCAGTGGATAATATTTTTGATTAGCATTAATTAAATAACTTTAAAAAATCCTCACTGAGGATATGTCTTTATTGATTATTTTTAGAGAGAGGAAGGGGGAGAGAGAGAGAGAGAGAAACATTGATGCGAGAGAGAAACATTGACTGGTTGCCTCCTGTACGTGCATCTACTGGGGATGGAACTCACAATTAGGTATATGCCCTGACTGGGAATCAAACCCACAACTGAGCCACACTGGCTCTGGCTAAATCGGATAACTTTTTAGCTTGAAAAGAATCTTAAAGATGGCTTACTCCAAACTCTTTTTAATTTACCATGAATGTGCCTCTGTTTACTCTCATGCCCCCTACCCTTCAGGGGTGGCCAATTTTCACATGGCAGAGATAATGTGGCCCTTGGTCCTGAACTTGTGGAAGGATTTTGTATTCAGTGGAAGGTGCTCACTTTATCCTGCATATAGAAATGATTATTTTCTTTGACCTTCAGAAAAGTTTCTAAATACAAGATGTCCTTCTGTGAGCGAGGGGCAGAGAGTGTGGGCAAAGACAGAATGGAAATGGATTGCGAAGTGGACCCAGAGCCCTGATCTTGAGTTGCTCTCTAGTTAGTCTGAGTGTGGGGGGGTCAATGCTTGAATGACCCAGAGGAGCTAAAATTCTTCTTTGTTCTGGGATCGAGACCACAAGGAGAGTTTTTATTGTAGTCCTTCTCTTCTGGTAATAATGAAAATGAAATATTAAAAGCTTTTCATTACAGGCCTTAGGGAAATACGCAAATATGTTACAACTTTCTAAACTACGTTCTGATTAAATATCTCATTTCTCCACTTTCATAATCGGGAGATAATAGACCAACTGATTGTGCTAAATGGATTCCAGCAAGCCTCACTATCTTGTTCTATCAAGGGGAATACTTATTTCTCCATTGTATCATCTTTGTCTACAAAGGATAAATCATTCCTACTATTCAAAGTAATTTTTTTAAAAAGAGAAAAAGACATATTAATCAGAGTTCTATTTCTGATATATATATATGAATATCTATATCTATATAGGTATAGATAGAGATATGTTGAAAGTGGTTCTTTTATTTTTTGGTTAGTGAGATTAAGGATTTTTTTTTGCATTCTTCATAATGCTTTTCTTCTTTTGTGTTTTTTTTTGGGGGGAGGTAAAGTTTTATAATAATTATGTGCATTTTTATAAGCAGAAGTAAGTTAACATAAAAATTTAGCACTCATTTCTGAATAACTAACATATGTTGTGATTTGTTTTAAACGAATACCTCCTATACCAAATACCTAGGTAGAAGAGTTCAGTTAAATGAGACAAATAAGGACAGAGCACTTACTGTATGCCAAGCATTGTGCTGAGATCTGGGTATAGAAGGATGAACAGGTTATGGATGCTCAGTGTCAAGTGGCAAGACTATTATGTTAGTACTAGAGGCCTGGTGCATGACATTTGTGTACTTGGAGTGCCCCTCAGCCCTGCCTGTGCCCTCTCCCAGTCTGGGGGATGTCTGACTGCCAGCTTAGGCCCTCTCCCCATGGATCCTTAGCACTGCCGTGGAGGTGGGAGAGGTTCCTGCCACCGCCGTTGTGCTCGCCAGCCGTGAGCCTGGCTTCTGGCTGAGTGGCGCTCCCCCTGTGGGGGTAGCTCCTGTGTTGAGCGTCTGCCCCTTGTTGGTCAGTGTGCATTATAGTGACTGGTCATTTCACCGTTTGGTCAATTTGCATATTAGGGTTTTATTAGATAGGATGCCTGCCTGTATGTCTTGTTTCATGCTATAAGAGTAAAGATACAGATGAGGTTTTGGAACCAGAGAGGTTACCTTTATTTGAAACAACCAGGAGAGATCTTTCAGAATAACTTGGATGGGGTTTTGTAGGATTCATCATCCAGGGTTTTGAAATTTACCCTTCAGCACAGGTAGTGGGAACAGCACGTGCAAAGGAAGGAAAGCTTTTTTCTTTCCAAATTACATATGTCCTCGCCCCCCATTCACCCCCTCCATACTTTTTAAAAATTGCGTCATGTATAAGGGGCAATAGAAGTGCTTTTGGATTGTTGGAGTATAAGGGAGCAAGAGGGGAAAAGATCAGTATTGCTCAGATTATGTAAATCCATGAAGACCAGCCAAGGAACTTGACCTTTATCTTATAAGAACTGGGGAACCAATGAAAGGGAGCAAGAAAAAAAAAAAGGCAACTGGTTCCTTCCCAGACCTTAGTTTCACTGCTGTCCAGAGCTTTGCTACTTAGCCACAGGAACACGGGTGATCATACCTCAGAAGATGTCTGCCAGTCTTCATTAAGACCGTTGCTTAATCTCAACTGACAACATCAATGTCAAAACCAGAGCTGGGAGCTGGCAGTATTTCAGCAGAGGAGTCTTTGGAGCTTCCACGAACCGGTTCAATAAACAACCTTGCTGTGAAACACAGAGCTTGGTATTTAGAAGGGTTTTAGCTGGCATAGTCACAGAGTCGCGGCACCTGTCCACTGACTGATTCCACTGTGAAATGTGGAAATACAGCTCTTAGATCCCAGAAAGCGTGGAGGCTTCGATTTGCATGCAAATCGCTGCCAGTCATGTGTGAACAGCAGCAGGTAATGGCTCCGCCAGATGGAATAATCTGGGGTAGGGCCATCCTCCTTACTAAAGGCCACAGGTAGGCACACATGCTGCAGTGTGGCTTACTCCTTTCCCCCACATCACTCCCTGGGGAGTAATCATTGTCATAATGGGTGTCAAGGAAAAGAAACTCCATCCCACCCTGTCATCCTCTAGTAAACAATATGCAACTAATCAGTGAAATACAGAGCTAATGTAATATTGGATGCGATTAGTAGAGTGAGTGATAGATATTGAGAAGGATAACAGGGGACATGATACATTGATGAGTCAAAAAAACTCCCTAGGACTTCGACAGGGTACAGAGCGTAGGCATCTTTCAAAGCGGAAATCATTGTGGTGATTAGGGGCGTGTCTCTGGAATTGGCATACTTGGGTTTCAATGACCTCCCCACCTCTTAGTAGCTGGGAGATTCTAAATGAGGGACTTAAACTTGTAAACATCAACGTTCTCTTCTATAAAGTGAAGATAGTAGATGATTGAATTTAGTCCTCTTATGAGCATATGAGGTAGGTCTGATAT
The DNA here is from genome assembly GCF_000327345.1 of Myotis davidii. Lineage (NCBI taxonomy): Eukaryota > Metazoa > Chordata > Mammalia > Chiroptera > Vespertilionidae > Myotis > Myotis davidii. Next base: position 1,409,406 of record NW_006282381.1, read on the forward strand.
AAATAGTTTAACAAATTGCCTGATACAGAGTAAAGCTTAATAATAATACCCATAATAATCATTACTACTAGTAAAATAGCCATCGAAGTTAGTTGAATCAAATTTATTTATCCGTGTAGCAGCTAAGGCTGCACTGTGAACACTGATTCGCAGATCTGATTTCTCCCGTACCAAGGAAGCTCTTAAGGCCTAAAAACCATGTCCCCTCTCCTTCCTGTCACTTAGCAGGTGTTCAACAAATAGCTCTTGAATGCACACATTGCCTTAACCTTCACTAGTACTTGTGTTGTATTATTTATTTTTCTCTCCCCTCTTCTCTTTTCATATCTCCTTCTCCTCTATCATCATCATCATCATCATTGTCATCATCACCTTTTATCCTCTCTGTTCCCAATGACAAAGAAAATAAGTTTGTCCTAGCAGGATTCATGCAGATGACATGGAAAGAAAGCAACACTGCAGATAATCAGATACCTACTGGCTTGTGGATGTTGGATATGATTCATTGGAATCTGCTGGAAACCAAGATCAACAGTAATTAGTCTTCCCCTGGTTTCTCCCCATAATTTCAAAATTAATTTTTCTTTTTTAAATATTTCATTGGTTTTTTACAGAGAGGAAGGGAGAGGGATAGAGAGTTAGAAACATCGATGAGAGAGAAACATCGATCAGCTGCCTCCTGCACACCTCCTACTGGGGATGTGCCCACAACCAAGGTACATGCCCTTGACCGGAATCGAACCTGGGACCTTTCAGTCCACAGGCCGACGCTCTATCTACTGAGCCAAACTGGTTAGGGCTCACTAGCCCATTTTTATGTGCAACTATTACTTAGAGGAGCAAAACCCAGGACCCTTTCGGACACGGTTCTTCCCCTTCTGCCACCCAGGTTCCCGCTCCCTCGAGTGCTTCCTGCAGGCAGGTCACGGTGAGTTCAGGTGCAGGGACACATGGCCTGGCATCAGTCTTTCCTCCAGTGCCTGCTCCGGGGATCAAGCGCCAGCCTTTCCCTTTTATTTTCTTCTTCTAATTTTTATTTTTTATTGTTGACACTATTGCAGATGTTCCCCCATCCCTCCTTTTGCCTCAAAGGCTTTGGAGTGAAAAAGAAGTCAGGAGGGATTTTTTTTTCCTTAGTGATAAACTTTGAAAACCATTATCCAGTTAATTTAAAACACTTTAAAAGTGATCCACTTACTATTCTCCTCGTATGAATATCCTGCTAATATCTAATAGAAGTGTCAAGGAACATTTTTTTTCCTGATCTAAAGTGTAAGCTTTCCTTTTCTTAATTTCACCCCATTACTCTTACATCTCCTTGTCATGTTAAATAGTCACTCTCCACGTTCATCCTAGCACACTTCAGCAGTGTTTCTGGAGTTGGTGAACTGGATTACATTCTTGTGTCTCTCTCTTGGTTTTGCCCCCTTTTCCCTCTTTTCTTTTTCTTTTTTTAAAAATTAATATATTTTTATTGATTTCAGAGCAGAAAAGAGAGGAAGAGAGAGATAGAAACATCAATGGTGAGAGAGAATCATTGACTGGCTGCTTCCTGCATGCCCCCTACTGGGGATCGATCTGGAAACCTGGGCATGTGCCTTCACCGAGAATCGAACTGTGACCTCCTGCTCACAGGTTCAATGCTCAACCACTGAGCCACGCCGGCTGGGCTCCCTCTTACTTTTCTTGGGTCTTTCTCCAGTTTAACTACCAATTTCAGGAGTTACAGGGCTCAGTTCTGGTCCAGCAACCCATCTCAAGGCTTCCTGTCATGTGCAGCCAAGGTTTGCGGGACCATCTGGTCATGCCAGGCATTGTGCCTGTTGCCTTTTGCATATGCTCTTATTTCACCCGCAGCAGCCCTGCGAGGTGGTCATCCTCGTTTGCGTTTTACAGATGAAAAAATGGCATCAGATGGAAGACCTGTATTTAAGCCTCAGTTCTGTCTTACTGATTCCAAATCCAAGGTTCATTCTGTTCTACCACCCAGCAGTAAGCCTGAGTTCCTCTTGGCAACCATTTCATATTGTAAGCTGAGCTTTAATTTGCTTTCACTTTATTCCCCCTACCTGGATTGAGATATAATTGACATATAACATTGTGTAAGGGTAAGGTGGACCAGGTGTTGTTTGGATATACTTAATATATTGCAGAAATGATACCACTTGCATCATATTACAAAATTACCATTTCCTTTTTGTGGTTAGAACACTTAAGATCTCTCTTAGCAACTTTCAAGTATATAAAACAGTATGACTAACTATATCACTATATTGTGCATTAGATCTCAGAATTTAATTCATTTTATAGCTGGAAGTTTATACTCTTTGACCAACATCTCTCCTCCTCTCTCCCCCGCCTCCTCCCCCTTGTTCCTGGTAACCACCAGTCTAGTCTCTGTTTCAATGAGTTCAGCCTTTTTAGATTACATCTATGAGCTATCGTACATATTTGTCTTTCTCTGACTTATTTCACTTAGCAGTGTGTACTCAAGGTCCATCCATGTTGTTGCAAATGGCGGATGTCCTTCCTCATTGCTGAATAATACCACCTATATAATAATATCACATACGTATCTTCTTTATCTATTCATACAACTCCATGACAACAATATAAACCATCTGATTACAAAATGGGCAGAGGAACTGAATTGACATTTTTCTAGAGAAGACATACGAAGGATAAGCAGGTACATGAAAAGGTGCTCAACATGAGGGAAATACAAATAAAAACTGCAATGAAATATCACCTCTTACTTGTAAGAAAGGCTGTCGTCAAGAAGATGAGACATAAGTGTTGGCGAGGATGCAGAGAAAAGGGAACCCTTGTGCACTGTTGGTGGGGATGTGAATCAGTGCAGTCCATTGTGGAAAACAGGACGAAGGTACCTCAAAAATTAAAAATACAACGACCTTATGGTCCTGCAATCCCATTTCTGGGTGTGTAGTCAAAGGATCTGAAAACAGGATCTCAAGGAAAAGTCTGGACGCTCACGTTGATTACAGCATTATTCACAATAGCCAAGATATGGAAATAGCCTATGTGTCCGTCACTGGGTGACTTTTCATCTTAACTCCTGGGTTCCTTTTAGAAGTAATGCTGTTGAAGCTTCTTAGTAGATGATAGCATAAAAATGAACATTTTTCTCCATTACCTTTCTTCTCAGTACAACCCCCATCCCCCCCCACCCACAATCCTGCTCTCAACTCTCAAATTTCCACGTTGCGTTTAGGTTGTTCACTTTTGTCTAGAGATCTCACCTCCTTGGGTTTCTTTGGATAATTTAGCAGCCTTTATCAGGGTTTGCAATGGCTTCTCATTTATTACCATTTGTGAGTTTCATTAACAAGCTATTTGCCCCCTCCTTTAGGTCATTAATGAAGATGCTAAATGAAACTCAATCCATCAAGCCCTGTGCTACCCCACAAGCAAACTAAGTACTCAGAGGTTTATGATTATTTCTTGTTCATGACTCTTGAGCCAGTTCCCAAATCAACTGAGAGTACTCGTAGCCAAGCCAATTTTAATTAATTCTGCAAGGAGAATTTCATGAGCAAAAGCAGCACCTGCCTCTCTCAAAGTAAGATGGATCCCTTGCATTCACTTAACCTGCTAAAATTGAAGTTGTGTCCAAGTGGCAATTATGGGACATTTCTCTGGTGATATGCAGCCTTTTTTTTAAAAAATTTTTATTTACCTCATATTTTCTGTGACCAGGACTGTTTCTTAAATATGCCTGTCATTTCCATGTTTGAAATCAGTATGAATATATATGTTCTTGTCTTCGTAATTTAGAAGACTGCTTGTTTTAATTTTGTTGCCTTCTCTATAGCTGCTGATAATTTTCCTACAGACAATTTATGCTGAAAGCAATCTTCTGAGCAGGATTGTGTAATAAGAAATGTACAGGCTCTGGAGTCCGCAGGTTTCAGTTCAGTGGAGCGGACATTTGACTTTGGACAAATCATAACTTCTCCCTGTCCCCACAAACCTCCGAATAATGTCACAGTATAAGAGAGTTTACAAAAATGAAAACATTAGCCCGGCCAGCGTGGCTCAGTGGTTGACCATCAACCTATGGACCAGGAGGTCATGGTTCAATTTCCGGTCAGGGTAAATGCTTGGGTTTCTGGTTTCTCTCTCTTTCTCTCCCTTCCTCTCTCTAAGAATGTCCTTGGGTGAGGATTAAAAAAAAAAAGGCGTTAAATAAACAGAACTTTATCCAGATTGATACAACTCGATAAATCTCAGAAGCACAATTTGAGTGAAAAAATCTTAAGCAACAAAACAATATCATGATATGATACAGTTTTATAATTTAAAAAAGACATACAGCCCAGCTGGTGTGGCTCAATGGTCGAGTGTTGACCCATGAACCAGGAGGTCATGGTTTGATTCCCAGTCAGGGGGCGTGTAAGAGGCAGCTGATCAGTGATTCTCTCATCATTGATGTTTATCTTTCTCTCCCTCTCCCTTCCTCCCTGAAATCAATAACAAATAAATAAACACACAAAGTAGTACTATCTGTTGTTTATGAATACTTTCGTATGTATGAAAAATACAAAAAGATGTCTGGGAATCCTACTTGGGAGAGCAAGAGAGGGGGATACATCAGAGCAGACTACAAAGTGGGTTTCAGTAGTTCCTTTAATGTGTGATTTCTAAGCAAAAGTTCTGAAATTAAAAAATAATTATGGACATCTTTTGTGAAATTATATATTTTAGAGTTTGCTTGTCAGTTATCAGAGTTGAGTCTCATCTTTTAGGTGCCTAATTTCAATGCTTTTCTGTTTTCAGAATCTCTTTTATCCCAAACTTCTTAAATATAAAAGAGTCGACCCTGAGGTGACTATCTAATTAAATTGATATAATCATTTTCTGGGAATGAGATTTGCCATTTAAAATCCATAATAAATATTTTGAAGAAAAAACTACTAAGAAAACATAAATAGGGATTTGCTTCTAGCAATCTATTAAAATATTTAATTTTGAGTAAGAATGAAATAATTCCTTATGTTATCTAGTACCCTCTGAACTCTGAGATTCTTGTGGAGGAAATTACAAAGATGAAAGCTAAATGGCATTTGATACGAGAACACAATTGTGTTGTTTTATTTTTTTGTAGTAATATGTGTTGTGTTATAAAGCTGTTATGAGAATATATTGTTACACAGAAATGATAAAGCCTATACAATTCTTTTCCAATTCCTAAACCAAGTTTAAAGCTTAAGGTATTTACTGGCAGCAATAATGAGATGATAAAGACTACTTTAACTGATAAAAGCATTTATTTATGCTGAGACTTACCCTTATAACTTTTACCATTTGTTTGCACATTTATTCAATAAAGTTTTATTAAACACCTTTTAAGTATGAGGTCTTTGCCAGGTCCTGGGACTTCAGATCTTATACAATTATTGCCCTGGCTCTTAAGGAGCTAATGGAAACAGAGACATTGAAAAAAATCCACAAAACAACCACCCAAACAATAAAAGTATCAACAAAAAGTGTTATTAACAGAGTCAGAGGTTTATGACTGCTTCTGGATGGGAGAATGTAAAGAATTTAATGACTGAACCAGTCCAGATACCAGCAGGAAATGGGTGGCATGTGCCGAACAGGATAACGTGAGGTCATTGAACAAAGGACCATTCCCAAAACGTGGCCAGGGAAGAAGGAAACGATGGCACTAGTGGGTACGCACCTCCCTACGCTCAGAGTGAGCAGCGGGGAGAAATGGTCCATCTCTTCCCACCTCCGACTTCTTGCCAGGGCTTCCCATTGGCTGAATACAACTGGAAGCCACAGGTCTCCGTCACTCATAGGTGTCGGGACATGCAGTGACCTTTTTGGGACAGAAAATAGATGGGGAAGAGTGGGCCTGGGGGCAAAAACAGTACCTGGCAGTATCGTTTTAGCGGGACTTCCATGAACAAGAAGCAGCTCATGGAGAAAACTTGGCAGTCGGGGAGCAGGGTGGGGGCCGGCCAGTCACAGGAAACTGTGAGCAAAGGTACAGGGGAGTGAAAGAGAACCTTCTGTTTTGGGGTTTAATGTGGCTGGAATTTAGGGAGTGAATTAGTGTACTGAGGGTGTGTTAGTGACATTAGGGAAGAAAAGCCCTCTTTTCCGTTTTGGGTCAGATATCGGGAAAAAAAAAAAAGGTCAGATTCCCTGAGTAATTATAAAATTTATAGACGCTCAAAATTATCTTTTACAATTTTAAAATATAATACACAAGGTTAAAAAGGAAACAATGATGTTGAAATGCTGTTAATATCTAAAAAATTGTGATGCAGTAAAATAGGAGCTTCTTTATTAGTGCATTAAGTAGTTTGTTCCTGGGGTAGGTCTCTTAACTTACAATGTCAACATGATAATGTTATGATAAGTATAGAAAAAATATCAAGATTACAATTGTAATGCTAAATGACAATTTCTTCTAGTGACAAAGTGAAAGAGGAAATGTTCAAACTCACTTAGAAGTTAATGCAACTCCAGATGTCATTTTTCCCATCCCAGTTTGGAACTAGTGGTGGTCCATGGACCTCACATTAAAGCTCCCTGTTTTAAAGCTCATTTACGATATCTTTAAACAAAAAAGTGAATTTTACAATCACTAAATTCATTAAATACTTTATGCCAAACATTGTGCTAAGGAGGTACATAGTGAGGGAAAAATTTTTCAACACTTTAAAATGTTACCTTTTTGCCCAGGTTGGTTTGGCTCAGTGGATAGTGTGTAGGCCTGCGGACTCAAGGGTCCCTGGTTCGATTCTGGTCAAGGGCGCATGCCCGGGTTGCAGGCTCGATCCCCAGTGTGAGCCGAGGCAGCCGATCAATGATTCTCTCTCATCATTGATGTTTCTATCTCTCTTTCCCGTTCCCTTCCTCTCTGAAATCAATAAAAATATATTTAAAAATAAAATATTATCTTTTGTGACAGCATGGATGGACCTGGAGAGCATCATGCAAGTGAAATAAGTCAGTCAGAGAAAGACAAATACCATATGATTTCACTTATGTGTGGAATCTAATGAACAAAAATAAACCCACCAACACAATAGAGATAGACTTATCGATAGAGAATAGACTTGACACTGTTAAGAGGGGAGAGGGGTTAGGTGGCTGGGTGAAAAAGGTGAAGAGATTAAGCAAAAAAAAAAACCCCCAGCCACATACACAAAACTCATAGACACAGACAACAGTATGGTGATTACCAGAGGGAAAGGGGGTGAGAGGGAGGGAAATAGAAGAGGGGTAAATGGGGGATAAATGATGATTTAAGGAGATTTAAAGTTGGGTGGTGAACACACAATACTATGATGTATTATAGGAAGGTACACCTGCAATCTATATGATGTTATTAACCAATGTCATCCCAATAAAGTCAATAAAAATAATTAAAGATTTTGTAGAAAAATGCAATTTTCCCAAATGACTAATCACAAAATATTAGAATGCAATAACTAAATATTTCATCTGTTTCATGGACATAATTGGTACCACAGTGATATTCATGGAATACTATACTGAGTTTAATGTAATAAAAAGACCATGACGGCTAAATTGCTACAATAAAAAAATGTAACCTCTTCTCATGACAGAGCTTTCGCCAATTATAGTCATTGTTAATTCTTACAAGCGAATGCATGTCATGCCTCGTTTCAGGGAATTGGTTGCAAAGATATGATCTTTTATTAAATGTTGCCACAGATGGACTACTTTTAAAACCTTCTTGTTAAAGTAGCATGTAAATAAAGACAAGTGCACACAACATGAATGTCTAGCTCAACGAACTTTCACAAACTGAACTTACCCATGTAACTAGGACCCTGATTAAGAAACAGATTACAAAAGTACCCCGCAGGCCCCCTCCCAGGCAATATGCTCTATCAATGTCCGTGCTGTCCAATACACACATTCCTTGGACCTCTTTTTGTATTTTACGTCAATTGAATCACACAACGTGTACTCTTTCGTATGGGGTTTCTTTCCCTCAACATCATGCTTGTGTGATCAATCCCTATTGCTTGCTACATGTGGTTGGACATTATTGATACTCACAGCTGCTGAAATCTCATTGAGTGAATCTACCACAATTGAGTTGTTCATGCTCCACCATCTTAAATGCATTGTATCACTGTGCATGGACTCATCCTCTTTTTAGCCCTATTGCTTTTCTTAACTTCCAAGTTTTCCCATACATTTTGAGTTAGAGACACTTGGAAGGGACGAAGGCGTATGCAGAGGAAAGCGAGTCTCCCGGGATAGGGGCACCTGACTCATTTTATCGCTGAGTGTGGCTCCCGAGTCACAGAACCGCCCCTGGCTTGTCATTGCTGGGATTCCCTGCAGATGACGGTCCTGGTTTGGTAGTTCCTGTCTCAGTTCCCCGGCTTCCTTCGACTTCTCACGTCTCTCTTGAGTCTTTGTAGGCACTGCAATGGCCTACGTTGAGATATTGACATGTGGCCTGCTAACCAGATGCCACTTTGCACTGGCACATTCACTTCTCTTTACGTTTTAGGATTCTCTTTAAAGAGCGTTGCATTTTTCAGCAAGACTTAGTCTAGCGTAGCATGTATGCTGTTTAGTTTTAAGTTTCTGTCTAGTCCACAACTTGAACTTCATTTCATAGTTAAGAGTTCCTTTGGAGTGAGTTTTACCATATGCAAAATAGAAGTGGAATACTTTTATTCTTTTAAAATTAAAAAATATTTTCAATTACCATTGACATTAAGTTTTATTTTGTATTAGTGTCAGGTGTACAGCTTAGTGGTCAGACAATTATATATTTTTGCAGAGTGATCCCTTGATAATTCTAGTAACCACTTGGCACCATATGTGGTTATTACAATATTATTGACTGCATTCCGTATGCTATATTTTACATTCCTGAGTATTTTTATTCTTAATTCAGGCAACATAACTGAAACTATAACTTTTTTATCCTCACCTGAGGATATGTTTTACTGATTTTAAAGAGAGATAAAAAAGAAGAGAGAGAGAGAGAGAGAGAGAGAGAGAGAGAGAGAGAGAGAGAA
>NW_006282381.1:1418469-1418849 GCF_000327345.1 Myotis davidii
AATAGAAGTGGAATACTTTTATTCTTTTAAAATTAAAAAATATTTTCAATTACCATTGACATTAAGGTTTATTTTGTATTAGTGACAGGTGTACAGCATAGTGGTCAGACAATTATATATTTTTGCAAAGTGATCCCCTGATAATTCTAGTAACCACTTGGCACCATACGTGGTTATTACAATATTATTGACTGCATTCCCTATGCTATATTTTACATTCCTGAGTATTTTTATTCTTAATTCAGGCAACATAACTGAAACTATAACTTTTTTATCCTCACCTGAGGATATGTTTTACTGATTTTAAAGAGGGATAAAAAAGGAGAGAGAGAGAGAGAGAGAGAGAGAGAGAGAGAGAGAACAACACACAGAGAGAGATG
>NW_006282381.1:1418908-1420827 GCF_000327345.1 Myotis davidii
AAGTTTTACATTTTTAGTCTATAATAAAATATTTTCCTACTAAGCAGACTTACTGAAGAGTTTCAAGAATTAGGAATAGTAAGAGAAGACTTTATTCCATTAGGGGAAGCATTTATTACAAAGCTCATGCATTTTAAGCTGGAAGAGAAGGGCAGCCAGTAGCATTTTTGTTTTTTTACAAGTAAACTTCCGTATTTATCATAATTATTTATGTTTTTCCTTAGAGCTCTTTTCTAGCTGAAAATGGAATGTAAATTGGAAGGGTGTGTGCAGGTGAAAGGTAAGGAAGAGAACAAAACTAGATGTAGTACCAGCTGGTGTGGCTCAGTGGTTTAGCATGGACCCACGAACCAGGGGGTCACCGTTCGATTCTTGGTCAGGACACATGCCCAGGTTGCAGGCTCCATCCCCAGTAGGGGGCGTGCAGGAGGCAGCCGATCAATGATTCTCTGTCATCATTGGTGTTTCTATCTCTCTCTCCCTCTCCCATCCTCTCTCTGAAATCAATAAAAACATTTTAAAAAAAACAACTAGATGTAGTAACCAGAGAACTGAGGAATGATCCATTTTGAAGCATCATAAACAGGAGAAACATTTCATTCAAGATATTTGGAGCAACTAGATGTAGTAACCAGAGAACTGAGGAGTGATCCATTTTGAAGCATCCTGAACAGGAGAAACATTTCATTCAAGATATTTGGAGCTACATTGTTTGGGGGAAAAATAACGTTATAATATCAAAGCAAAAATTGGCTTGCAAAGGATGGTCCAGAGTAATAGTAAAGCCAAGTTGAAATTATCTTTATGGTCATCTGGGGAAGATGTTTTTACTTGCCTTAATACAGTTCTAGAAAAACACACCAACGCCTTCCTAATAGCTTCTGTTAAGGCCTAGATCTAAAGAAAGAGAAGGGAAAAAAGGCGAACGAGAAGAAAAAAAATGTATTTATGCAAAAGCAATGGGACTCTGCTGCTTTTCTTTATACAAGATTAAAGGGTGTCATATGCCAGTGACCTACTTTGGGAAATTAAGATGCAGATGTAGATGTGTTTTGAGGCCTGGGGTGGGACTAAGCTGGATTTCTGCCAGATTTTGATAGCAAATGTTAGAAGCAGAATTTCCTCAGAAACCCAGGGAAGAAATGCCCCAGTGATTGTGAGTGATGCTTTCGGACACTTACAAACGATGACTGAGAGTCTGCTGACAGTATTCTTAATTTGCATCTGTGAAACACAGAATTAATAGAGATACAGTGGGGCCTTGACTTACGAGTGTCCCGACTAACGAGTTTTTCGAGTTATGAGCCGTCTCTCGGCTGATTTTTTGCTTCGAGTTGCGAGCTAAAATTCGGGTTACGAACCACCTTCAGATACCCCACCGCTAGTTGGCACAGCGAACGTCACAGTGAACGCCGCAACATCAGCCCAGCATCATGTGTCTCACTCGTTCACTTTAAGATTTGACATATGAGTAATTTGAGTTACAAGCTCTGTCACGGAACGAATTAAACTTGTAAGTCAAGGCCCCACTGTATAGTGGTAATAACTATTAAATAGAACTTGGTGCTAGCTACTGGAACAAGTGCTTATTCCAGCATTTGTTGGGTTAACACAATTATTCAGGTTTCATGGGCACAGTTCCACAACACATCATCTGTACCCTGTATTGTGTGCTCAACTTCCCAAGTCAAGTCTCCTTTTATCACCATTTATCATCCTCTACCCTCCTCCATCTCTCTCTACCCCACTCCCCCGCCACCCCCCGTCAATCACCGCACTGCTGTCTGTGTCCATGAATTTCTCTCTCTCTTTTCCCCCCAAAATATATTTTTATTGATTTCAGAGAGGAAGGGAGAGGGAGAGATAAAAAAAAAAATCAATGATGAGAGAGAATCACTGATTGGTGGCATCCTTCACAC
>NW_006282381.1:1420913-1426274 GCF_000327345.1 Myotis davidii
ACCAGCTGCCTCCTGCACACCTCCTACTGGGGAGGTGCCCATAACCAAGGTACATGCCCTTGACCGGAATCGAACCTGGGCCCCTTCAGTCCGCAGGCCAATGCTCTATCCACTGAGCCAAACCAGCTAGGGCTCTCTCTTTTTGATTTTTTTCTCAATCTCTCCACAACTCCCCCCACCCAATCCCACAACACCCACTCCACCCCCCCGCCAGCTCTCAGTCTACTCTCTCTCTATGAGCCTGTCTCTATTTTGCTTGTTAGTTTATTTTGTTCATTAGATTCCACATATGAGTGAAATCATATGGTACGTTTCTTTCTCTGACTGGCTTATTTCACTTAGCATAATGCTCTCTAGGTCCATCCATGCTGTCATAAAGGGTAAGATTTCCTTCTTTTTGATGGCTGAGTAGTATTCCATTGTGTAAATGTACCACAGCATTTTTATCCACTCATCTACAATGCACGCTTGGGCTACTTCCAAATCTTGGCTGTTGTAAATAATGCTGCAATGAACCTAGGGGTGAATATATACTTTCGAATCAGTGTTTTGGGTTTCTTCGGAAAAATTTCCAGAATTGCAATCGCTGGGTCATAAGGCAGGTCCATTTTTATTTTCCTGAGGTAACTCCATATTGCTTCTCACAGTGGCTGCACCAATCTGTACTTTAATGATATATGTGAGTTTGAAAATTGTTTGATCTGCAGGAAGTTGGACAACAGACTTTCTTAATCTAGAATTCAAGGAGATCCAGAGATCATGAAAGGGAGTTCATATCACTTTTAGATTATATCCAGCATTTTGTGTGTTTTTCCCCTGGATCAAAAGGATCCATTTGTTTTCACTTTAATATACTTATTTTAGAATAGTTTTTAGACTTACAGAAAAATTGTAAAGGTAGTACAGAAAATTTTATAGACCCCTCTCTCAGTTTCCCATATTATGAAGGCAATAGAAGTTCCCATTTTACATGCGTATGACCCATTTATCACATTGAATGAACCAATACTGATACATTAACATTGACTAAGGTCCATACTTTATTCACATTTTCTTAGTTTTCACCTAATGCTCCTTTTCTGTCCCAGGGTCCTATCCGGGATAGCACATTACATTTAGCTGTAACGTCTCAGGGCTCCTCTTGGGCACGACAGTTTCTCAGACTTCCCTTGTGTTTGAGGTGGACTGGCCAAGTGTTCTGTACAATGTTCCGACGTTGGGATTTGTCTGATATTTGGTTGAGATGAGACAGGGAGGAAAACCAGAGAGGCCGCGTGCCATTCTCACGGGGACCCACTTTTAAAAGTAGATTTTCTAAACATGTACCAAACACTTCCCGGGCAATGGTAAGAAATGTTGCTCAGAGAGGGCCTATTCGGACTCTATTTTTGGACCCAGATTGTAAGTTTTCATTAAATTTACCAAGATTGTTTTTCCTTAAAAAAAAGCCTTTGATTATAATAGCTTTTATTAATTTTGGAGTTGAAAGCTTTAGCACAGATAATAAAAAAAGCCTTTACTGAGAGACACTATGGATTATTAGCTTCTTCCCAGCTTCACTGAGGGAGAATTGACAAACCCAAATTGTATTTAACGTGTACAGTGGGATGATTTGAGATCAGCTTTGCTGGAACTCCTGAGCTGGAGAGGAGGCTGTAAGAGGTGGCCTTGCTAGTGACAACAGGTTGGCAATGGTGACATTCTAACAAGGGAGAAAAGCCGGAGAAGTCAGGAAATGGGCCTCGTGAAGTGTGCTGGTTTCCCTGGTGCCTGTGATGCACGTGGGGAATCTAGCCACTCATTATCTATTTTTTTTGTCTTTTTTTAAAAAATTATTTATTGGTTAAGGTATTACAAATGTGTCCTTGAAGTCTAACTTTTCAATATTCTCTTTTGACATTTGTGATTTGAAAGTCATATCTAAAAATCATTTATTATCTATTTTTTAAAAAAATATATTTTATTGATTTCAGAGAGGAAGGGAGAGGGAGAGAGAGATAGAAACATCAATGATGAGAGAAGATTGAGCCTGCAACCTGGGCATGTGCCCTGACTGGGAACTGAACTGTGACTTCCTGGTTTGGAGGTTGATGCTCAACCACTGAACCACGCTGGCCGGGTCCTGGGCATGTCTCTTAAGTCCCCGTTGCCTCAATTCCCTCATCCACACCATGCAGGTAATAATAACATCTCCCTCATGGGTTGTTGTGAGAGGTAAATTTGATCACCAGCAAAACACTAAAAAAATGTGCTTGGCATAGAGGATGTGCTCAGTCATCATTTAGTCCAGATAATTTCATATTTCTGGGCCTCCCTCTTCTCTTCTGCAGAATAAGAGTAATAATTTACCAAGAGAGTTTTTGTCAGGCTTAAATGGAGTCATGCATGTCAAATGCCTGGCACATAACAGCACCTGAATAGAAGTAATAGTAAAATTCTCCTTTTGTCCTCTCTGAGTCCTAACTTTTTCTATAAAAACAAGTCCTCTCTTGTGTTTTTTTTTTTTCCCCTCCTGCCCCTGCTCACACATGAAGGACTTTTTCTGTTTCTGATGTCAGTCCCTGGACCCCTTTCACTCATGTCCTCCAATTAGACCAGCACCGATTGACCTGGGCCTTCGGCAATCCTGGTGCCTTCCACATTAATTTCACATCTGCACTTCACCTTGAAAATATGCTAATTGCAACAGGGATCTGAAGACTGTGCGAAACACAGGTTTGCAAGGGTCTGTGATATGCCAGGAATAATTGCAAATTTAATTCCCTTTGAGAAGATGTACAAAAACCTGGCCACTCCCATTTGCCCAGAAGAAATTAGAATCTCTGAAATCAAGTGAGATGAATCAAATGAAAGAAGAAAAGGTTTTATTTTGAAGAAGAAGAAGAAGAAAAAGCTCCAAACTTCATTCTTTACGACCTTTCAGAAAAACTTTGGTTCAGAAGCAGTGTTTTTCAACCCATTTATTTCCATTAGGCAATTCATTTTTCAGAATTAATATTCTGTAAAAATAAACTGGCCCAGTTTTATTTTCCAGACAAGTTTAATTTAAAAATATAAGTCAATAAACACGAGTTGTAGGCAAAAATTCATCCTGTTTTTTTTTTTTTTTTATTATCAAAGGGGCACTGACTTCAGCGAAGCATGCAGTGCCATGCATACAAAAGTAATCTTAAAATTTAAAAACAACTCAATTAAGGTATGTGTTATGCACCGTAACATTCACCCATTTCAAGAGTACGATTCAATGATTTTTTAGTATTTTCACTCCCTCAACACGATTCCTGATGTCCATTTACAACCAATTCCCATTCCTAACCCTAGCCCCTGGCAGTCATTAATTAATGTTCTCTCTCTATACATTTGCCTCTTCTGGACATTTCATATAAATGGAATTTCACAATATGTGGTCTCTTATTTATGGCTTCTCTCACTTAGCATCATGTATTTTTGAAAAATATATTTTTTATTAATTTCAGAGAGGGAGAGAGAGATAGAAACATCAATGATGAGAGAGAATCATTGATTGGCTGCCTCCTGCACACCACACGCTGGGGATTGAGCCCCCAAGTGGACATGTGCTCTGACCGGGAATTGAACCATGACCTCCTTGTTCCTAGCCATGATGTAGCAGGTGTCAGTAGTTTTCATTGCTGAGTATTATTCCACTGTATGGACTGCCCACCTTTCGTCTATCCTTGTGCTAGGTGATAGACAAGTATGTTGCTTTCAGTTTTGCCCATTGGGATATAACCTCGTTATTTCGAGACAAAATGTGTTAACAGTCTGGTGCCCTGCTGGCTCTTTTCTGCTGAGCTCAGACAGCATGCTAAGTTTTGGAATGGAGCAGAAAGGCATCGCCCGATATTACCAGTGGCTCTCGAGGCATGTCTACCTCAGTGTTCTTTGTTCAACTCTGTTTAACATTTCTGCTTCAGAAGATGAGCAACAATGCCTGCATTTTAGGTGCCTAATTTAGCTTCACAACTCAAGAACCACAGGTTACTTTAACAGGCAACGAGGAGCAGGGACCGCGCAATGTTCCTTGGTGTACAGTGGAGAGTGAGCGTTCAGGTCAAATCCCCCAGTCACAATGCCGAATTCCCCTCTCTGCCAAATTTCCTCCTCAGCCCAATTGAAGCAATACATCAAAAGTAAGTGCATGAGCAACTCCCAGCTTAAAATTATACATTCTGTCCATTCTCACCCATATTTTTAATATAAATGAGAAGCTATCAAGAAGAGTGTTAGGAAGTCAGCAGGTTGTACTTTCATGGTGTATGCTTTGCTGAAAAAACATTATTCAGCTTGTCCAGGATGGCTTCAGAATAGCATCGGAACTTCAAGTGGCTCCAAAGGATTCCAGTTAGCAAAGTGATATATTTCTCTCTGTATCGGTATCTATACATCTCTCTCTATCTCTATCTCTTATTTATTGCTAGAGAGGGGCAGAGAAGGGGGACAGAGAGGGGAGGGAGGGACACTAGTGTCAAAGCAAATGCATAGATCTAGAAATAGATCATCTCAGGCATTTTCTAGTCCCTTTCTGCATTTGATAGAATCTGTTTATTTCCGAGGAGCCAACCTTTATCAGGTGCCGATTGCATGCCGAACTCCGACCTATTAGCGAGAGTTGCAGAGGTAAAAATATTCACCCATTTGATCAACGGTATTTATGGAGTTAACAGTTTTGTGCCATGTACTGGGGGTTCCAGCATTAAAAAACGAAGACCATCCCGGTGCCCGCCATTGTGGGACTAGCAGCCAATTGGGGATACAGACTGAGAAAGCAAATAAAGCCATATATAAAATACTTGTGCATAGTGACACATACTGGGGAGGGATAAAGAAACCGGGCTGTTGGGAGGCAGTATAATGAGAAGGTGGCCTGTGAGCTGAGCCCTGAAGGAAGGAGGAGAGCGATCAAAGGAGTGAGGGCAAGAGGTGCCAGCAGGGGTTCAGGGAGGGGAGGGGAAGGCTTGGTTCCTGGTCACACAGGAGACACACAGCACCATGTTCACACCCTCTGTTTTTGAAGGTGCTGTGAATAAAGTATGACAGGTCCTATATGGACAAGAAGAAGTAACCCAGAAGGGTCCTTCGTATGTAGAAGTAGAAAAAATGAGAATTTAACGACCAAACGAGTGACTGAATAAATAAACGACAGGTGAACTGATGGGTGGATGACTGACCGATGGTCTGACAGAATGCGTGAATGCATAAATGGAAAGAAGCCCTTTTTATTTTTTTAAATATATTTGTATTGATTTTAGAGAGGAAGGAAGAGAGAGCAAGAAAGAGAGAGAGAGAGAGAGAGAGAGAGAGAGAGAGAGAGAGAAAGAGAGAGGGAGAGAGCAGAGAGCG
>NW_006282381.1:1426505-1429647 GCF_000327345.1 Myotis davidii
GAAGTTAGGCAGAAATGAGAGCACATCCTCCACCCGTGACAGCTGCCTGGCGAGTATAGGAGCATTCATTAACTGGCGCCAATGGCCTGCAGGTCAGATTTCCCACACAGGTGATGCATAAATCACTGGTATGTTTTAAGATAGGATTCATCTTGAGCAAGTAGAGGAGGCAGGATATGTGAATCCAGAGTGAAACAATGAAAATAATCAACTAAGGCATTTATACCCGGACACACACACACACACACACACACACACACACACACACAGTTGTTGACTTTTTTAAAAGATTTAGAATAGAATTCTGTGTTAAAAGATTAACATCAGGTCCATGCTGCAGGATTGTGTAGCTCTGGATTGTGACTTTGTATTTCCCTGATGATCAGTGCTGCTAAGCACCTTGCTGGTCAGTCGTATGTCTCTCAGCCTTTTCAGCTCCCTCTTCCTTTTTTCTCAGGTGGTATTTCCCCTAATAACATTTTGAATATTTAATCTTGAATTAACACACCCTTTTAAAGTGATGATCTTGTGTAGAGTATCTTTAACCTGGGACTTTAAGAAGGACTTGCAAAAGAGTGATTTTTTAAAAACTTAAAAAATTATTTTTATTGATTTTAGAAAGGAAAGGAGAGAAAGAGATAGAGTTAGAAACATCAATGATGAGAGAGAATCATTGATTGGCTGCCTTCTGCATGTTGCTGACTGGGGATTGAGCCCATAACCCGAGTATGTGCCCTGACTGGGAATCTAACTGTGACCCCCTGGTTCATAGGTTGACACTCAACCACTAAGCAATGCTGGCTGGGCACAAAAATTGATTTTAATAATTTTACTTAAAAAATACATAGTTTATGATGCCTTTAAGAAAGACTAATGATGAATATTTAATTTTTCCCCATGGTTTTGTATTATTATTCAGTTATCATTTTTCCACATTGAGGAAATTGTTTCATCCTAAATTTGTTAAGTTTAATGAGTTGCCCTCAGGGACTATTCTGTTTAAGCTTTCCTGTTTGAAAATAAATTCTCTTAGAAGCCAGGTTTTAAAGACATCATTGATCTGGAATAAATTGAAGAAATAAATTCTTTTCCACCGCTTATCTCACACAGAATCAAGTAGCTAAAACTACTTATCAATTGATCAATCGATGTCAATTATCTATCATTAATCATTCATTTGTTACTTTAAAGTTTGGGTTGATACAATCCAGAAAATGTAGCATCTTCAGTTGATTATCTTAATTTGGGATACAATTCAAGACAAATGCAAAAGAAAATCTGATTTATTCCAGGCAAGTCTGCAGGACAATGGGGGTGTGAGTTACTGTGGTAAGCAAAGGGAGTGTGATTAATGGTGAGTGAGTGCTTGGCTAGGCGTATCCTTTGCTCAGGTGGTCTCCATAGGCATGCTTGCCTAAGTTCTAATGAAGCTTGAAATTAACATGGCTCTGTTGGTCTAATTCCTGGTTTCTGCCGGCGTCCTAGCAACACTGTCCTGTCAATCTTCACCAAGGGGCCAGTCCATTGCTGGCCACATCTCCTGTTGCTGGGAATTTTGTCAGGAGCAAAATGAACAGCCATAGAGTTATATTTGCATTTTTCTTCTGCCTGGCATGTTTATCGTGGTTAAGTAAAATTAACGTGTGTGCGCGCGCACGCATATGATGGTTCTGAGAGCAGTTACATCTCAATAAATATTCAGTTGGTGATGATAATGATGATAAGCAGCCTTGGCATAGTATGTAAGAGTCCATAAATCATGCCCACATACATTGCGTATTTCAACCCCAGCTGTAACTCTGAGAGGTACATGCAATTATCCCTATTTTACAAATGGAGGAACTGAGGACCAAAAGGTTAAGTAAGTTAAAAATTTAAAAGTAGCTGAAACTGGTTTGGCTCAGTGGATATCAAAAGATTAAGTAAGTTAATAATTTAAAAGTAAATTTATCAGATCTTACAGATTATAAGAGACTATAAAGTTGTAAGGATGACTGTATTTCCATATTCTTACCAATTCATATTACTTCTGTTTTTGGATACATCTTTGATTGTGCGTGCAAAGTGTATTCAACTAGACATTCTATGATTTTGGATGGCTAATTGTCATAAAGTTTGAAATTGGGTCATTCTTTCTCTCTTATTAACAGGAAAGAAGAAAGAATGTTTGTTTTTTTAAGCACCCGGTATTCCCAGATGGTCTCCCATGCAAGTACCAACCAGACCTGACCCTGTTTAACTTCCCAGGTGAGATGAGACCAGGTGCGTTCATGGGAAAGAATGTTTTTGAATGCTTATAATATGTTAGGCAATAGTTATATATAATATATATATGATATATATTATATCTTATATATATATATTATCTTCACAATAACAGTTTAAGAACAAATCCTTTCCATTTTAAGAAAAACTAGGAGGTTTTTGTCAAATCCATTTCTGGAGTGGACTTCTCAGTGTTTTCAGAGACCATTAAGAGGAAAGCACAGACCATTGTGGAAGACTGTTTGTTGATTATAATATAGTTCATTTTCTTTCTAGTATGTTATTTATCTGCTCAATCCCACGAGGTAGGCAGCACCGGTCATAATAGTCCCCAGTTTTAGAGAAAGGGGAATGAAGTATTAAAGGCATAATGTGCCTCTCAAAGTTCTTGGATGCAGCTAATGGGAAGCAACAGGCTACCTTTTGAAAAAATGATAACCTATTGGCAGGATGTTGGGAACCTGCATCTTGCTATGACTCATAGAAGGAGGGGCTTGCCTGGCCGCCGTGGCTTAGTGGTTGAGCATTGACCTATGAAGCAGGAGGTCACGGTTCAATTCCTGGTCAAGGCACATGCCCGGGTTGGAGGCTGGATCCCCAGTGTGGGGTGTGCAGGAAGTAGCCAATCAATGATTCTCTCTTATCACTGATGTTCCTATCTCTCCTCCTCTCCCTTCTTCTCTGAAACCAATAAAAACATATTTTTTTAAAAAGCACAAAATGTGAAAATTAGTATACTATTAATAAGATAATAAATGTATTCCAAAATTCCTTTATTTAGAATTTGTCATTTCTCCCCCTAAAATAAACTCATGTTAAGTTCAATGAGTTTTTAAAAATATACATTTTTTATTGGTTACAGAGAGGAAGGGAGTGA
>NW_006282381.1:1430856-1439983 GCF_000327345.1 Myotis davidii
ATGTGTGAGTGTCTGCCTCCTGCATGCCCCCTACTGGGCTGCAACTGGGCATGTGTCCTTGACCAGAATTGAACACAGGGCCCTTCAGTCTCCAGGCTGACGTTCTATCCACTGAGCAAAACTGGCTAGGGCTAAATGCCCTGTTTCTTTTGGTGGAAGCTGGCCATGAGGAAAACTTGTTTCACATGAAAACATTATGTACCGTATTGAGATTTGCAGCCATGATCTTGTCAGAATTGATTATCACATGATTGTAGCAGTAAAAATAAAAATGAATCGGGGTTTAAACTTTTATGAAAAAGCAGTTATATCATGGAATACGACTTTTTAATGGAGTGCAGGCATTAAACAGCCCTTGTAGTAGGCTCTGAAATTAATGGGTCACTGTATAACTTTCTCGTTTTCATAGCTTGATAAGATTAATGCTTGCTTATATAGCAAATTCAATGGCTCATTTAATTTCATATGAATGTTTAAAGTTAAATTGCTTTTGGATTAAGGCTAAACTCATTACTCATTTTAATGTCTGAAAGAACTTTCATTTTTCTTTCATTTTATTTAATCAAGTGCATCATCATTAAGTGAGGGCTAAGGACCTAGAGAGCTAAAAATAATGTGAAAAGGAGATTTATTAATTTACATTGAAAAGAAACTTATTTGTTATAAAATTTATTTAACACTCTACCATGCTTACGTATGGCTGTATTTCAGAGAAAATGAGATATTTATAGGCCTTTTGTCATGTTTTAAAATACCAAGTTGAAAAGCTGCCCATTTGGCTGTCTGATGTTCAATGCATGTTCTTTGAGCAAAAATTACCATTGACCTTTATTTATACATTTTTCATTCATTCTCTCAGTCAACAAACATTCATTCAGAACCTACACTCTGCTAGGCAGTGAGCAAGCATTATGGAGTATTCACCAATTGAAAACCCTCCATGCCTATTCTGAAAGAACCAACAAGTCTAAAAGGAAGGAACTTCACTTCAGAGGGCTGTGGAGTTCTCATCTGATGTGAGGGAATTTCATTCAATAACCTCTGGGATCGTCTTCAGTTCTCATAGCTATATCATCCTTTAGGTTATGGATAGGAAAGGGGTTTCAAATAAGCAAGTTTCAAATTTACAAAATTGGTCATAATAATATTATATCAATTATAACCATAAAGACAACTGTAATGATTCATTTTTTAAATAAAATCTTTATTATTAAAGTATTACATATATTCTCTCCCTCCCCATTCACCCCTTCTAGCCCGCCCCCATCACCCACCCTAGGCCTTCACCACCCTATTGTCTGTGAACTTTGTTCACTAGATTCCATATATGCGGGAGATCATGTGATACTTGTCTTTCTCTGACTGGTTTATTTGGCTTAGCATAATACTCTCCAGGCCCCTCCATGCTGTCTCAAAGGGTCAGAGATTCTTTTTTACTGCTGCATAGTATTCCACAGTGTAAATGTACCAGAGCTTTTTTATCCACTCATCTACTGATGAGCACTTGGGCTGTTTCTAGGTCTTAGCTATTATAAATTGTGTTGCTATGAACATAGGGGTGCATACTTTCTTTCTGATTGGTGTGTCTGGTCTCTTAGGATATATTCGCAGAAGTGGGATCACTGGGTCAAATGGCAGTTCCATATTTAATTTTTTGAGGAAACTTCATACTGTTTTTCAGAATGGCTGCACCTGTAATTATTAATTAGAACATTCCTTTGAAATATAAAAAAACATGTTGCCTTTAATTTGATCATTACATGTTGAGTTGGTAGCCATTATTATCTCCAGTTATTTGGATAATAGTTGTGATAAGCATTTCCAGAACTTTGCTAAGTCCTCTGGGGGCAGGGATGTGTTGGTCTCTCTTGGTCATTGCTCTGTCCATATGGCCTATAACAGCACTTAGCATGTGGTGAGCGATCAATAAGTATTTGCTAAGTGAATGAATAAAATAATGAAAGAGTGAATGAATGCTCTTACGTTAGTTACTCTTCGTGAATAACTGAATGCATTAGACATTTTATCCCCATTTTATCGATGATGAAACTGAAAGTCAGAGAGATGAAGTAACTTGCCCCATGAAATATGTGTAGTATGATATGGCTGAGTTAGAACCTCAGTCATTCTCTGCTCTTTTCATGTTAACACAAAACAGAGATGTCGATTCACGGGAGCTGCAAAGCAAGTATGTTCATGTCTGTGGCAAGACTGAATATAAGAAGTGGAAGTGGCTTTAGAAATGAATTTAAATAATGGAGAGGATTATCTTCGAAGCAGGATAGTGCCAAGGTATGGATGTGGAAATCACTTAGGAAGATGGTTATGGAGCAGCAAGGTCAGCATTTCCCTAATGCCGGTTTTTCTTTAACAGAAAAAGAAAAAGGTTTTGTGATGTTTCTTATGAGAATTTGAGAATTCGCAAGTCCTTACTTTTTCCACATAAAGAGTGCCACCACAGGGTATATATCCCCCTCACCCCCGCTTAGAGAAACATAATGAATTATTCAGGGTGATTTCCTAGGTTGGGGGAGAGACGCACCTGTCTGAGATGCTTATAGACTTGATTAGATAACATTTGTCACCTGCAGCAGCTGCAGGTAACTCCCGATGAGAATTGTATTTCCCCGTAGGTAGTGGAACCAAGCGATGTTCCGAATTTCATGGGGTTGTTGAAGAGGTTTGCAGAGTGTCATGCCTAAGAGGCTGTTGTCAAGATAATCAGACTATTTGCAATCACCTTTTTCTGCTTCCCCCTCCCCAAAGTTCCTAAACAGGAATGTAAAATAGCCAAGAAGAGGTGACACACTGGTATACTATAAATGGATCCTTTCCAGTCAAAGTGTAATAGATCTGTACTTTGGTTCGTAAATGCCTGTGAGTTCTCTCTCTCTTTCTCTCTCTCTCTCTTTCTTTCTCTCTCTTTCTTTCTTTCTTTCTTTCTTTCTTTCTTAATTCTCATTTGTCTTTGGATACAATGCTTGAATCGTGGATACATAATGAATCAAGCTTTTCCTGCCAAAATTGTGTCTTCATACACCAAACTATTTAAAATATGCACAGGAGATTTTCCATGTTCCTGAAAATACTTTTTATTATAGAAAGGTTTGTATATTGTATAAAGCTATCTTTTGGGCGTATTTTAAAATCTATCCCCCAGAAAAGCACATTGTTTATTGTGTTGGGATAGAAACATCTGTGATTCTGCCCTTAGTACAGTCAATGAGAAGGTTGAGCTTAGATCACAGCATGTGAGAAAGTGCTTCAGATTTGGTGGGATTTCATTCAAATCCAGCTCCTTCACTTGGTGGCTGTGGTAGAGCTCGAGACCCCTCAGATGCCGGCCTCCAACGAATTCAGTAGTGGTTGCCAGAGGGAAGAGGGTTGGGAGTGAAGGGGGTCCTAATGTATGGTGACAGGAGAAGATTTGACTTTGGGTAGTGGGCACACAGTGCAATATACAGATCTTCAAACATAGAAACCCACACCTGAAACCTATCTATATAAAAGCCAAAGCGACTGTTCGACCATCCACCCTTTGACTGGTAACTATGATGCACACTGATCACCAGGGGGCAGACGCTCAACACACAGGCATGGAAACATGGAACAGACTGATGAATCTCAGAGGGAAGGGAGGAAGGAGGAGGGTGGGAAGAGATTAACCAAAGATCTTATATGCATACTAGAGGCCTGGTGCACAGATTCGCACTGGTGGGACATCTCGGCCTGGCCTGTGTGGATTAGGCTGAAACCAGCCCAGTGCACAGATTACTGGTGGGGTCCCTCAGCCTGGTCTGCAGGGACTCACAATCTGGGCTGAGGGACACTGGAATTTTGTGCACCGGGCCTCTTGTAAACACCTGGTGCACGAATTAGTGCACCAGTGGGGTCCCTCGGCCTGGCCTGCAGGATCAGGCAAAACCAGCTCTCTGTCATCCCCTAAGGGGTCCTGGATTGCAAGAGGGCACAGGCCAGGCCAAGGGACCCCACCGGTGCACGAATCTGGTGTGCCCACTACCCAAAGTCAATGATCATATTAACCAATGTCACCCCAATATATTTAATAAAAAATAAATAAAGCAACCATCCACCTAAAAAATAGAATAACAGCCTGGCCAGTGTTGCTCAGTAGTTGGGAATCAACATATGAACCAGGAGGTCACGGTTCGATTCCCAGTCAGGGCACATGCCCTCGGCCTGGCCTGTGTGAATCAGGCTGAAACCAGCCCAGTGCACAGATTACCGGTGGGGTCCCTCGGTCTGGCCTGCAGGGTCACCCAGGGTGGGGCATGTAGGAGGCAGCCAATCAAGGATTCTCTCTCATCATTCAAATTTCTTTCCCTCCCTCTCCCTTTCTCTCTGAAATCAATACAAATTTATTAAAAAAGAATAGAATAACATATGCAAAAGTGTTTTTGCTCAGTGTTAATGACCTCTTCCTGAATGTTAGTTTAGAGTTTTGGTAAAAGGTAGCAAGGTCGAGTGAGGAGCTTTAGGTGTGTGTGTGGTGGTGGTGGTGGTGGGGGGTTGGGAAAGCTTCCTGTAAGATCCATGTCCATTTTTTGTGAGTCCACAGTTTTTGCTCAATGCTAGGAAAGGTGTGATTGAATTCAATGGTTTCTAGGAGCTGCGGCAGTGACTGAAGCTCACTATTCTATTAAAAGAATAGGACTATTTTTGAGAAGAGAGATGTGGAACTAGCTATTTCCCTCACTTACCTTCATTTTTTTAACTCCCACTCCCTCTCACTGTCCTCATGTTATGTCTTTCCTCTGTCCTCAACATCACCCCAACAATTGTGGCGTTAGAGAGAAGAATCAATAGCGAAAATTGACTTTTTTCCTAAGAGGACTTACTCAGCAGCCTCTTGTTACCCGGCCAGACATTGTGAGGACATCGGGTTTGCATGAGAGCCGAATGGACTTAAGAGGGGCTCCGAATCCTGGGGTCAGTTTGCCCGGTCAAGGGTAAGCATTGGATCTCCACCATCATGGGAACAAAGAAAAACATCTGTCAGCTCTTCAATGGCACCTCAGTGTTAAGCCTCAAGGGTATGGATGGGAGTGTCACGTCTCAGTGAATGATTTGCAAACAAAATACACGGACCAACCGCAGATGGTGGGCTCCATAAACCACTAGATTTGTGGCACCATCACAAAAGACGCAGTAGGAAGAAAATTAGGTGGCTTTGAAAATGATCCTGTCACGTCACTTAAAGGTGGCAAGTTAAATAGCCTGTGTCACTTTGCGTCAATTAAGAACGTGTCTGTCTGTGAGATTGCAAGCAATGGCAAGCCATCAGGGGTTATTTCTAAAGGCTAAAATCTTCAACAAATGCATTGCCATCCTTTCAGCATACAAACTTCTCACTTTAAAAAGATGGATAGAAATGTGAACATTTGTGATGAGAGAAAATGAAAGAAGTGTCAGCATCAGAGGCAGGCACTGCACGCGCGCCAGTCGAGGGAGCAATTCTGCAGACGCACCTGGGCCGGCTCCATGGACAGACAGACAAGTGGTTCCGTTTCCACCCAGAAATTGCCCTGTGATTGAGCTGACTCATCCTCCCAGTGCCCCCACCTGAGCGCCTCTCTCAGCCTCCGACCCCTCTCTTATCCCTCCTGCTGGGACCCGAGCTACCCCATGGCCGCCTCTGCTTTAAACCTTGCAAGCGAGTCCAGGAGACAATGCAGCAGCAATTCGAAGAGATAAAAACACGAAGAAATATCGCCTCGGACGAAAAAGCCGCCCCCAGATTTTCCTCAAGTGCTGCGGAAATGAAAGCAGAAAATTGCTCTGTGCCATGTCGGGGGCCCACCGCTATTAGAGACAGATGATAAACCTCCCCCAACTGGCGCGCCGGAGCCGACAGACATAGCCTGCCCTTTTTAAACCGAGCTAACATGGCAACGAGCTGATTGCAGCGCAATCAAGCCAGGCCACCGAGCTCTCTGGGGGCCCCCGACGAAAGGAGTAAACAGAAATCCATATGTGACTGCGTCTCCCTTCCTGCAGCCTGGGCTTCCTCAGTTGGCATGTGCTTGCAAGTGACCCTAATTTTTAGGTGGATCTGGGGTTTCTTTCTGAATCTCCCGGTAGGGTCCAGTTTGTCCTTGGAATCAAACCTGTTTTAATCCGAGCTCCAATGTTTATTAGCTGAGTAATCTAAGCAGGTACTGACCGTCCTTCCCAGCGTTCGTATGAGGGATATGACTTACTATGCAGGGGTGGGCAAAAGTAAGTTTACAGTTGTGAGTAGGAAAACTGAGTTGATTTTAAAAAATAATTTTTATTGATTTCAGGGAGGAAGGGAGAGAGAGAGAGAAACATCAATGATGAGAGAATCATTGATCCGCTGCCTCCTGCACGCCCCACACTGGGGATCGAGCCCGCAAACCTGGGCATGTGTCCTGACCGGGAATCGAACCGTGACCACTTGGTTCATAGTTTGACGCTCAACCACTGAGCCATGTCAGCCAGGCAGAGTTTATTCTGATATTCTTGTTTATTCGTTGGTATTTTTCCATTCGAACAAGTGTAGGCCTACTTTTGCCCACTCCTCTATTTTTAGTGTTGTTCCCCTGGTTCCTGCAAACGGAATGGGTTTTTCGCTTGTTTTATTTTGGTTTGGTAGTTGGATTTCCATGGGTAAATGTGAGAAATGGATTGAGAGAGGGAGAGAGAGGGAGCCTGGGAGGGAGAGCAGGAGAGCACAATAAAAAGCCTAAATAAAGGGAAATAATAAAGAGGTGAAAGGAAAGAAGGAGAAAGAGGACTAGAGGGACTGGGGAGTTTGGGACAGTCCCATGAGAGGGTCTGCCGTGGCCACAAAAATCCTGAGATTAGAAAGTGATGCCCTGACCGGTTTGGCTCAGTGGATAGAGCCTTAGCCTGCGGATTCAAGGGTACCAGGTTCGATTCCAGTCAAGGGCATGTACCTTGGTTGCGGGCACAACCCCAGTGGGGATTGTGCAGGAGGCAGCTGATCGATGTTTCTCTCTCATCAATGTTTCTAACTCTCTATCCCTCTCCCTTCCTCTCTGTAAAAAATCAATAAAATATATTAAAAAAAAAGAAAAAGAAAGAAAGTGATGCTGGGAAGCTTGAGATGCGACTGTGAATTAGGAGTTTGATTCTTTTGAATGTTTTTTTTTCCTCCAAAGAGATGAATGTAAAGCATTAGAAAGGGTTGCCTTTACAGTTCCTAAGTTTAATTTTATGGCTGGACAGCATGGGGACTGGACCACAGGGACAATGTTTTACATTCTGATTATAATCAGACGCACAAACTAATTCTGACATCATAGGTTTAAAAACGTAGGTATTGGTATGTCCATTTTATACGTGATAATTCTGAGTACTACATATCAATGACTAGGTCAGGGAATCAGGTTTTGAATCCACATCTGTCTCGTTACTAATCCTTTCTCTTGGAATTCTAAATGAAGGTATATGACAAAAATGAACAACTGCTTTAAGCAACAGGAATCGTTTCACAGGGAAGCGTTTTGCCTTGTTAAATAGCGGAGGGCAAAGGTGCAGCTATTGGCTGTAACTGGGTAATTGCCAGGTATCCATCAGGCACACACCCGTCCGGTCAGTATATATTTGTTGTATGGGACACACACTGTAAGGAGCTGAGGAAACAAATATAAATAAAATAAAAACAACAACACCAACAGAGGTGTGATCTCTGCTCTCCTAAGAGCTTGTAACCCTAGTGGGGAGATAGGCATTCATCTAGTAATAAATTCGTAAGTACATATAGACCAAGCTATTTGAGAGGATGGAATATGTTTTCCTGAGAGTCTGTGCTGAAGTAACTGAGGTTGGGGGTCAGAGAAAGACACGGGATATGCATTCGAACCTCTTCAGTCTGGAATGCTGCCACCGCTCTTTGTTCAAATTACCCATTGACTGTCTATTTTGCTCAGTGTATTCAGTGCCTGGGATAATTCAATGCCAAGAGTCCCTGCATTGTGTAACTTACGTCTCTGTAGAGGAGATGGACAGTAAACAGGTAAACCAACGAGTGACATATTTCCAGGTGATGATAAGGGGAAAAAAGGAAAATAATAAAGAAGGAGGAAGAGTAACCAAAGGGGTTATTTTTGGTGGCATGTTTAGGTAAGAAATGTGAGAAGGTGACGTTGAAGGAGAGACCTGAATGGAGGTATTAAAGAGGAAACCACAGGCCCCAAATGGCATCACTTGTGCTCAAAGCCCATGGAACCAAACCTAGATTTAATACTCAATGTAGTTGCTATTGCAACCTCACCCAGAGATATAATTTTTTTTAAAAGAATTTTTTTTTATTGATTTCAGAGAGGAAAGGAGAGGGGGAGAGAGATAGAAACATGAATAATGAGAGAGAATCATTAACCGGCTGCCTCCTGCACACCCCCTACTGGGGATTGAACCTGCAACCTGGGCATGTGCCCTGACCTGGAATGGAACCATGACCTCTTGGTTCATAGGTTGATATCAAACACTGAGTCACACCAGCCGGGGCAGGAATATAATCTTAATCCACCAGGTATGAGTTTTCCTGGTCAAGCACCAGTAAGGGAATCTGTCACACGCACCATCTCTGCCTTCCACTGGAAGAAGAGGCAACCTGCACAATGAAAACGCTTGCCATGACCTTTCCCCCAAAAGATGAGGTCCTGGTCTGAAAACATTGTTTTCTTTTGTTAATAGCTCACGTGCCTCACTCTCTGGCTCTAAAAATAACCTTACGTTTTGTATAAGCCCTTGGAGCATCCTTCTAGTTGCTAGATGGGATGGTACTCGATTCATGAAATGCTTCCAAATGAGTCAGTTTTGTTTTTTGACAAAGGCCAGGACTGAGCCATGCAATGCAGTGGAAGACAACATCTCACGTCAAAGGAACAGCAAGAGCAGTGCCCTCCAGGCTGGTGTACTTTCAGTGTGCTCGGGGAGCAAGGATGCAAGTGAGTTTGGGCACTGAGTTAAGGAAAGAAGATGCACTTGGAGAGATGGGCAAGGGCCACTTTGTAGACTGTCCGTGGTAAATATTTTGGATCTTATTCTTAATATGATGGGATACATTTGGGTACTTTTTTTTTTTTAAATATATTTTATTGATTTTTTACAGAGAGGA
>NW_006282381.1:1440017-1444013 GCF_000327345.1 Myotis davidii
ATCATGGGGTGCACTCCACCAATTGGCAGAAATCAAAATGCCTGTGATTAAATTTATACCTCGATGGCATAATGTAAATGTTGAAAGGAAGGGATCCCATTTTGCCATTTTCTTTCCAAATATCAAGTTGTATGAAAGAAAACATTGTTCTCAGTCACAGGTGCAGATGGGGAGGAGGAGGGACACCTTGAGGTCCTCTCCTGGATAAGTCTTCTCCCTTGGCAGCTTCCGTGTACTTTTAGGGACGGGCTTCGATTTATCTTTCATGGAGTGGCGCTGTGTCCTGGGGCCAGCAGAGCCGGATTTAAAAGTGTGCTTCCGGCTCGAGATTCTCCGAGGAGCAGCAGAGCAGAGAACAGAACACTGCCCTGAGTGTTCGCAGAGCCCAGATGGGGGGCTGAGCTGTCAATGGAGCTGTCACCAACAATCCCTTGCATTTAAGTTTCCAAAAAACACTTCTTACGTTCACTCATTCATTCAATTTTTGGGACACTCTAATGTGATAATCAGGCCAAGAATATTTGCTTCAGCTTTATTGGTGAGTAAGGTGAGGCTTAAAGAGGTGAGGTACATGGCTAGAAGTGAGGGCCTGTAGGTAAGTTTGCTGATTTAAAATTATATATGTAAAGTTCTTTTTCTTTTAAACACAGGCTCATGCAAGGACTTGCAGGTGACTATCCATAGCATGTTTTTCCCCCAAAATATGTTTTTAGTGATTTTTTTTTTAGAGAGAAAGGAAGGGAGAGGGATAGAGAGATTGAAACATCCATGAGAGAGGCACAGCATCCATCGCTGCCTCCCACACGGCCCCTACTGGGGATCAAGCCCACAACTGAGGCATGTGCCCTGACTTGGAATCGAACCAGCGACTTCTTGGCTCCTGAGTCGACGCTCAACCACTGAGCCACTCCAGCCGGCCGTGTGAAATTCCTGACACGATGATGAGCAGGGTAGGGTTTCCATTCCGTCTCCTTTCCCCACTGGCCACATTCCATTACTTTCTTTTGTGTATTTTTGTGTTTGCTTAATTTTGCCCCCAGAAGCATCACCTGCTTTTCTGCCTGGCATATTGGTAATAATACTAGTTAGTGTTATGATTAGGTTTTCTCTGTTCTGTTGGAGGGAGAGTCCAGGGATGTTATCTGATAAAACCCTGTTTTGAGCCTATAACTTCCTGAGATAATACACACAGGGTCCTATGGTACCAGAAACATCCTTGATGTTAAAAATTTCTAGTCTTAGCAAACATCTCTTCTACAAGCATCACATACTAACTTGGAAACTTGTTTTGACATTACCCCCCCTTGGGCCTCATTTGGGATGTGAAGTTTATAAACACTCCCATTGTCTCAGATCAGAATGTTAGAAAACAAAATATCTTTGAAGAAGGATCTGACACATCGCCAAACCCAAGTTTTATTTCTATTGCAAAACGAGTGTTGTCTGTTTGGATTGATCACAGATAATTAGGAGCTTACTGCAGTCTAATGAAGACCATCTAGGTCAGCACTGTTGCAAAAATGCCTCTTTGATAAGCCATACTTTGTGCACAGAATAAAATTTAATTTTGTGTGTTGGAGAGATTTTGGTCTATTGGACATTTGGTTTAAGGAAGTTTGATGGGGTTACTGTGGACTGCATTCTTCAGATGCAAAGTTCAGAATAGAGTATAATGGAATTTGGAACCTATTCTATCTGCTTTGAATACAGTCCCGCTGTTATATTTATACCGAGATGGACAGAGCAGAGCTGGCGCCGTGTGGAATTTTTCTTACCTGAAAGCAGGCTAGGTGAGGAATTTTTAGTTTTGTTTTTGAAAAGTAGGTAGATTATATTCTTGGTTCATGTTGTTTCGCGGAGGTAAAATTAGAGGCCTCAGCCTCCTGCTGGCAGAACAAGCTCTCAATTTCTCACTGTCGAAATTCAATCTGATTTCTATCTTTTTCACTAAAAAGCTGTCAACGGCAAATAAGCATTCCCCATCAAAGAGCCACATTCATCCCCGAGGTATACAAATTCGCCTCACGGGAGAGGATCCAAGTAATTTAAATTGTTTCTGACTTTTAATTTCTTTCCTGGGAAATGATATTAGCAGGGACTCGAAGTGCCGTCCAAAATGAAAGAAGAAAAGACAGGCGCGGGGACTCCGCAGTGTGACATCTGGGACCTTTGAGCATCAAAGTCCAGCGCGTTTACAATGCATAGAGCAGTGTTGCCATCTGCATTCTTGTCTGCAGCCAGTGACCTAATCAGAATGATAGCTTCATGTTCTTAAGATGAATCAATATAAACTCTCTCTTTTTTTTTTTAAAGAAGCAGACTTGCAATAGTGGTGTACTGCCAGCATAAAAGTAGAAAATATCTCCAAAATGAAAAAGAAATATTATTCTTTCTTTTTTAAAAAGATTTTTAAAATTGATTTTTAGAGAGAGAGGAAGAGAGAGTGAGAGAGAGAGAAATATCCAAGTGAGAGTGTAACATCGATCAGCTGCCTCCTCCTGCTGGGGATCGAGCCCGCAACCCTGGCATGTGTCCTGCCTGGGAATTGAACCAGCAACCTTTTGGTGCGTTGGATGACACCCAACCAACTGAGCCACACTGGGCAGGGCAAAAAGGTTATTTTTTTCTTAGAATTTCTTTGAACTTAGTTTGGGAAATGGCCTTTTCTTTGGGAAAAGATGAACTTCTAGGTATTGTCTTGTCTCCTTATGTTTACTTCTTTGGGTTTGTTTGATTTATTTAAGGTGAAGGTTTAAGAGAGCGCATTGGTTTGTAGCTATACATTTGTGATGAGCACATGTGTTACTTTGCTTGCAGAGGCTCTTTAAATAGACTTGTAAAAAATGCGAGCTTTTGGTTTCAAACCGTAAATTTCATGATCTTTCATTCTCTCCTGCCAGTTCATGCAAACATTCTCAATCTCAAAATCTCATTACTGGGATAAGAAGTGGTAGGCATGGTGTATACATACAAATGAATAAGCTACCTCTCACAGTTAAAGGGCCCCCGCTCCCTTCTGTGCAAATGCATTTGACAGTATTTAGAAAAGAAGCGGCATTTAAGAAGTGGATTTGAAGTGAGCTAGAAATCGACTGCAAGAGTTATCAGATGATTTCTAGGACTTTCAAAGTCCTCCCATTTTCTTAGGAGTATTTTGATTGGTCAAGGTCCCCTTAAAATGAAGATACCTAGAATCAAACTCATGGTTCCTCATGGCCCCGAACAAAATGCAATCTAACTATATTTTTGAAAAAAAAATATATGAGAGGCCTGGTGCATGAAATTAATGCAAGCGCCTTGGCTCCTGCCTCTGCCACCTCTGCCTCTGCCTCAGTCCCTGCCCACCGCGGCTTTGTCCAAAAGGAAGGATGTCTGGTCTAATTAGCATATTATGCTTTTATTTTATATATATGTTTGTATATCTATATATCTATACCTATTCTATATCTATATCTATGTCTATGCTTATATCTAATCTATATATATGTGTCTACATAAATATCCTGGCTTTATTCTTTTATTTATTCAATATAATTTTTGCGGACCTACCTACAAGGTTCCCACCAGCGAGCTAAGTACCATGCAGTATTGAAGGAGAACGAGCAAGGCTGAATCTCAGAGCACTGGGCTAGGGAAGATGCATGCTAATTAAATAGATACCAGCTCAGAGGTCGAAGGGCTCAGGCTAGAGAGACGCTAATAGAGATGGACAGAAGTAAACTTGACCCCAGGCCAAACCTTTCTGACTCTAATCTGTGAAGGGATGAAATAGAACATCCACCTCATAGGATGTTGAGGGTTGCGGGTCAAACACACAGAGAGCTCGCGTGGCACGTATAGGAAGCCCAGGAACTAAGAGCTATCATCTTTGACTTTGCTTTCTATTTTAATATTTGCAGCTCCTCATTGCCTGTTTTTTTTTAAAAAATTTTATGCCTCTTTAATTGCCAGGGGTTTCTGTGTTTGTTTGTTTTCTGACTAAATGATAAGAAAAGA
>NW_006282381.1:1444698-1445543 GCF_000327345.1 Myotis davidii
TATAGCTAGATCTAGGTGCTCAAATGATATCATCAAAAGTGATTTCTCTACATCCCTAGATCCTGCAGTTCTGTTTTGGTTTAATTTTCCTGCAGGTCTCAAATCAGGAAGGTTCCAAGACACGGTGGCTCACTTTTTCACTTTCCAAATCTGTAGAAAAGGCCTCATGTCCAATTGCTTTGGAAAAGTTCCGAGATTGACTTTGGATTGATGTAGGTCTGTGACAATCCTGAAATAATCACTGTGGCCAAAAAAATGGAACTAAGTTGATTAGTGAGACCTGTGACATAGGCCCTAGATCTTGGGGATGTATCGAGCCACATAAGCACAAAATAGAAAAGAGAAAAATATTGGGTTGCTATTACCTCATGTCCAATTGCTTTGGAAAAGTTCTGAGATTGACTTTGGATTGATGTAGGTCTGTGCCAATCCTGAAATGATCACTGTGACCAAAAAATGGAACTAAATTGATTGGTGAGACCTGTGACATAGGCCCTAGATCTTGAGGGTGTATTGAGCCACATAAGCAGAAAATAGAAAAGAGAAAAATATTGGGTTGCTATTATAAACATGGCATATAGACATTGGGTAGGGGAAAAAAAAACACTGAGAGGCCAGTGTAATACTGTATTAATAGCATGTTAATAAAACTTTTCCCTACTTTTCTCCTATCTTTCTTCTTCTCTCCCTCCTTTCTTTCTATAATGTTTATTAAGTGTGTTCATATAAATTACCTTAGATCCTTCTTTGGACATTATAAGATAGGTAATAAGGATTTATTATTATTATTCTCATTTTATAGAGTAGCACATTGAGACCCAGAAGATGAAATGAGCCTCTTTTCC
>NW_006282381.1:1445601-1449540 GCF_000327345.1 Myotis davidii
TGTCTAAACCAGAGAGGGGTAACTATTTGTGCTCATGAGAAATCAAAGCTGGGACCTTGACCTCATTAGCAGTGAGCTACTAGCTCTTTAGAAAAACAAGGCAGTGAATGGTATGAGAGTACTAATGCACATCCCAAATGTCTAATGTGTTACTAGACTGAGAAGGCCCAAGGGCAAATGCGGCTCATTCGATGACTACAATATGAGCTATGTGTCATTAGGGGCCCTCAGAGAGGATTTAGAAAGAAACACACTCTATCTAGTTAGAAGCGAACCCTCTTCTTTATTCATTGTCAATTGGTTTTTAATGCTGAGGGAATTGATGCGTAGTCCAAAGAAGCTATAAATGTGTTTGAGGCATAGTCCAACGGGTTCCGTGGTTCTTCTGAAGGGCTCCAAGTCACAGGTGCCATTAGCCTGGCTCTCCTTGATCAAAGGTGTGTCAAGTTGAGCTTAGGAAATGAACCACCATTGCCTAGGGTGATTATGAATTTGGGTTTTAACCGGCTTCAGCGAATCACCAACAGCTTTTAAAAAATAATGACAGGATTTTTCAACTACAGTGGACAGACAATATTGTATTAGTTTCAGGTGTACTACATAGTGATTAGACATTTAAATAGCTTCGAAGTGATCACCCCAATATAAGTCTAGTGGCCATCTGGCACCATACATAATCGTTATGATGTTATTGACTATGTCTCCTATGCTGCATTTTACATCGCTGTCACTATTTTTATAACTGCCCATTTGTACTTCTTAATCTCTTCACCTTTTTCACCCATTTCCTCAACCCATCTCTACCCCAAAATCTGGCGCTCATCAATTTGTTCTCTGAATCTATGAATCATCTACAGCTTTAAGAGATGTCTTTGTCGGCGGCTTATGCTTTCAATACATGTCAAAAATTGAATGGCTTAAAAATATCATAACTGTTAACTATTCTCCATTTTCTATTATGGTCAGTCGATCAAAAGGAGGCAGTATCCTCCTTTTAAACAGTTATTCACTGAAGGCTTATTTCATAAATATTTATTGTGTACTTTGTGCTTGTCGAGTAGTTAGGTTAAAATGAACACATGTGGTCCTTGCCCCCCAAAATCTTGTGCTCTAGATTGGAGTGGGTGAAAGAATAGTACAGGAAGATGGGCAGACATTAGGCCGATTTCTCTGCAAATGTTACATCTCGTCTCTGGCTTCGGTTTCCTTATGAATGGGTAGATATAACTCCTATAGAAATAAAACTAAAGAGGCAATTTCTCCAGCGTGGCTGCCATGTGGCGTAAATGAGGATGTCAGAGATCTTAGCACTTCTCCTCTTTTCCACCAGTCTGTCTTGACAGCGTACCTTTCTCTCCTGCCTCCCTTCCAATTGATCAAGAACTGAAAACAAAACCCCCCTGGGAGCTAGGGAAGCAGTGAACCTGATTCCTACCCCATTAATTGCTTCTGGAGCCAGATTACTGGGGGGAAAATCCTGAGGTTTGGTAGACTGTACAGGTGACTTGGCAGGACTAGATTTTTTGGCCTCAGTTTTCTGAAGCGCAATTGGCATATTATTTTATCAGAATACTTTTTTTCTTTTCTTTTCTTTTTTTTTTGCTTCTTATACCATTTTCGTGTCCTTTTCCTACTCCATAGGTTGCTAGGAAGTTGCAGATGACGCCTCCCTTCAAAGGGGCTTGGCAGTTCCTACGCATGGACCACATGCCCAGGGCCAGGAAGATGCCTTTAGACATCATCTCATTGAGTTCCCGCACCGTTTTCCCACTGTAGTTTCTCACCGACCTTACACAGGGAGGTCCTGAGGGGCAGAAATTAGTGCTCATTGCAGAAGGTTGCAGAGCCCAGACTTGAACCCAGACCTTTCTGACTCCAAAGCCCGAGATCTTCTCTCTGAACCAGGTTACAAAAGGGATTTGTAAAAAGGGAAGGTGTGACTGTGGCTCTGGGCTCTTGGGCTCTTGGAGACACACCCCTCGGAAGAGGAGAGCCCGGGCCTTTTCTCAGCATCCCGGAAAGGACGGTGGTCCACCGGAAGTTCTTGCTACTTCTACAAATTCCTAACAAGTGCCAGTTTGCCTGGAGCCCACTTGGTGATCTCTTGCAGGATGTCTGCCACTGCAGCTCCGGGCTGCATATCAAACAGGAAGCAAGGCCCTTGGGCCGAATAAACAGCCGAAGACTGAGGAGGGGGGGTGAGTGTGGGTGGATCAGCTTCAGACAGGGCGGAGGTGCCTGGGCGTCAAATCAGCCCGCGCAGCTCCTTTCATTCCTGTTCATTTGGGTGATTATGAAATGCATCGCTTTTTCATTTTTTTTCTTCTTCTTGGCACGGAAGAGGGATATTTATCTCATGATAGGATTTTAAAGCTGAGTGTCAGGTTTTGGGTCTCTAAAGGCCACTCCAGTATTAACTTCACAAAATACATTATATTTCAATGTATGTGCGGGGAAAAGCAAATCATACCAGAGACCCAGAGTTGAGAATAAGGGGCTCCGAGCTGTGTGCTCTCTAGCTCCCTTCCCTAGTTGGCTTTGTGCTCTTGGCCGGCCAAATGCCATTCACAGAAGGGGAGAGAGAGCTCGGCTGTGGGGTGCTGGCAGCTCATTGTGGAGAAATGATGGATATTGCACCATCAAAGGCTTCAGCTACCACAGCCGACCATGTCTGTAAATATTAAATGGAAAATTCCAGAAATAAACAATTCGTAAGTTTTGAAAAAAGTGCCATGCCTACACTAGCATTTATCAAAAGTGGAATTTGGAGTCGGAATAGCCAGTGTCTAAATTCCTCCTCTTCCATCCACCAGCGTTGGCACTTTAGGGAGTTTCGGTTTCCCCAAATAGAAAACAGGAACATCATGAAGATTCAGTGGGATGATACGTCATGTAACGGATTTAAATGCTGGGCACATGGGTGGTGCTCAGAAAATGCTGTTCCCCTTCTTCTCAGTTCCCTTGTTCAGGGCTGATCGATACGGTTAACAAGGAGGCCAAGGAAGACTTTTTGGCCTCAATCTTTATATTCCCTTTTAGGACTCTCACTGGGCAGAGAGAGATATGGGCTAAACAACTGAGGAGAGGAGAGGTGAGATCTGTCGTCAGGCAGAGTGATCAAGAGAAGAGAAAGGAGCCCAGCTGGTGTGGCTCAGTGGTTGAGCGTCGACCCAGGAACCAAGGGGTCGCCGGTTCAATTCCCGGTCAGGGCACATGCCCAGGTTGCAGGCTCAATCCCTAGTAGGGGCTGTGCAGGAGGCAGCCATCAATGATGTTTCTCTCTCATTGATGTTTCTATCTCTCTATCCCTCTCCCTTCCTGTCTCTCTAAAAATATCAATAAAAACATATTAAAAAAAAAGAGCAGAAAAAGGAGAAACTAAATCATTCAGTACATGTTGTGGGGGATGGGAAGTGGGAACAAGTGGAGGGCGAGGAGATGAGATGTGTGAGGCAGGAAGACTGAAAATGCAGGGTTTCTATCAGGCCCACCTTTTTTTTTAAAAAAAAATATATCTTATTGATTTTTTACAGAGAGGAAAGGAGAGGGATAGAGAGTTAGAAACATCGATCAGCTGCCGCCTGCACACCTCCTATTGGGGATGTGCCCGCAACCAAGGTACATGCCCTTGACTGGAATCGAACCTGGGACCTTTCAGTCCGCAGGCTGATGCTCTATCCACTGAGCCAAACCGGTTAGGGCAGGCCCACCTTGTATAGGCTCTGGTAGAATTTTCTCAGATGGGAATCAAAGAGCCACACTCAGGAGGAGAAAAAAGAGCCTGTCGGTATCTACTGCAGTATGAATTGTAATATTTTTAGATATTTGACCATCATCCCTTGAGAGGGAACTTAAGTACCCCTGCCCTGGGTCACAGTTTAAGACCTGAACCCTCTCCAAATATTCTTATGTTTACCTATTTTCAGAGTATTATTCTCC
>NW_006282381.1:1449631-1452150 GCF_000327345.1 Myotis davidii
TGTGGCCATGGTTCCCTTCCTGGATGTGGCCTGACTCCTACCCCTGGATCCCATCTATTCCAGCTGCCCTGTGTAATCCCTCAAATGAAGGCGCCCTGTCTGCTGGAACCAGCCAAGCCTCGGTTCACTTGACCGAGACCCCTTGCTAAATTAATGCTGCTCCCTGCAAAGGGGAATCTGAAAGACTTTTGTCTTTACCAGCCAGAGAATTTTGATATGGACATTGAACTTGACAATCAAAACAAACTTTAAGGGCCTCAGCTTGCTTCCAGCTGTAAGACGTTTGAAAAGGCATATGCTAAATTACAAAGTTGTTTTTGTCTCTTTATCCAAGTATCAATGCAGAAGGAAACAACCTAATGGTAGAGAAATAAAATGAAATAATTAAAAAGTTGCAGAATGGCCCGGCCAGTGTGGCTCCGTGGACTGAGCTTCATCCTATGCACCAAGAGGTCACTGGTTCGATTCCCGGCCAGGACACATCCCGGTTGTGGGCTCCATCCTGAGTAGGGGGTGTGCAGGAGTCAGCCAATCGATGTTTCTCTCTCATCGATGTTTACTTTCTCTAAAATCAATAAACACACACACACACACACACATATATATACATTTAAAAAGTTGCAGAATTCGAAACCATGAAGTTAAAACCAAGCAAGCCCATCGGAGATAATGGTTATCTGTTTGCAGTAAATGTGAAGTGAGAACATTCAACTAAAAGGAAGTAAATTAGATGTAGATAAGCCAGGAGAGGATTACAAACACATCCGGGGCCAGACAGTACAAAGGGAGGGTGGGGGCAGGATTTGATCTTTATTAGGTCATTGAAATCCTGCTTTATAAGCACAGTATGAGTTTAAAGGGAAAACTAGAGTCAGGAGGCAATAAAAGAAGAGAGGGAGGAAGTGAGGGAGGGAGGGAGAAAGTGCAAAGATCACTAAAAACTATTTGGGTTGGGAGACTAAAGAATTTCTGAAGGCCTACTATGTGCCAAATGCTTTTACATATAATCTCCTTTAAGCCTTATGACAACCCTGTAAAGTGTGATTAGCAGTCTGATAGCTGATGGGAGAGTCCTCAGTCGTATAACTTGTCCAATTCTTTTTAACAAGTAAGTAGTGGAGTTGAGATAAAAGCTCAGGTGTGCCTGACTTTAAAGCTTTGTTCTCTATACATACACCCACTAGCTCATAACTGCTGAGTAATATTGTGCCACTGAGGTCCAAAAGACTGTTACAAACACTGTGTATGTCTGTGCCGGTAAGGACGGTGAGCTACTCCTAAGAGTTTCTGACACACACACACACACACACACACACACACACACACACACACACACACGCACACATCTTAGTTCCACATTGAGCTGCCCTGGCATAGAAGCTTCATGCCCGATAGGACCAGTATCTCTGGTAATAGGTTTGGGCATAGCTCTCAGGTCCCCACCAAGGAGATGCCCAGTTGTGAGTTTCTATATTCAAGAAACCACAGAGCTATGGCTTCCCTTTGGGTACTTACATGACATTTACACTTTCCCAGGCCAGATGGAAGCTATCTATCCTGGGCCACTTTTACCATAACAATGGTGCCTGGTAATACAAACGGGATTCCTCCTTTATCAAGTTTTCAGTAGAAAGAGCAGGAAAGTTAACCTATAACCAGATTTGCTTTTAGAGAAGGAGAAAAGCATTTGTTCATCCTTCTCCACACCTCACCTGACCTTCATCACAGCACAGGGCATAGTCCCAGCACCAATCAGTATGCGTGCCAGGGTAGATAAGCCTTCTGGCAGGTTGTTTGCTGCCTAGTTCACCTCTTCTTTTCATGGCTCTGAATATGAGAGATGTTTGTTAATCTTTGTGATCCTGGGGGTAGTACAATGTCTTGAACATAGTAGATACTTGTTATGGTCTGAACGTTTCTGTTTCCCCTGCCCACCCTAAAATTCATATGTTAACATCCTAATGTTCAGTGTGATGGTATTATGAGGTGGTGCCTGGGAGGTACTTAGGTCATGAATGGGATTAATGTTCTTATAAAAGAGACCCTATCAAGATCCTTTGCCCCTTCTGCCATGTGAGGACATAGTCAGAAGGTGCTGGCTGTGAACCCGGAAGAGGGCCCTCACTAAACTGTGACCATGCTGGCCCCTGATCTTGGACTTCCCAGCCTCCAAAACTGTGAGAAATAAATATTTGCTGTTTGTAAACTACCCAGTCCGTGGTATTTTGTTATAGAAGACGGAACAGACCAAGAACAATACTCAACAGAAAATTTCGTTTATTTAACAACAATAAAATTTAAATTGAGAAAAATCAGAATACAGCCATGTTTCAACCTGCTAACCATAACAATTGTAAATATTTTGGTATACTGTACTTCCTTCCAGTCTTTCTTACTATGTGCACAGGGTACCCATTGGTATGTATTAACATTCCACTGCAAGTTTCTTGTCTTTTTGAAAAAATTTCTTTTTTTTTTAAAAAAATAGATTTTTATTGATTTCAGAGAGAAAGGGAGAG
>NW_006282381.1:1452298-1458020 GCF_000327345.1 Myotis davidii
TATGTGCCCTGGCCAAGAATCAAGTCATGACCTCCTGGTTCATAGGTTGATGCTCAACCACTGAGCCATTCTGGCCGGGCTCTTGCCTTTTTTATAGACATATTTAAAAAACAAAAAGATTATTATATTTTTAGGAGGCCAATTCTCCCTCAACCCACCAACCTTCCGCATAAATACTCTGTTTTTTTGGAGACGCTCGGATGATGGGATATTCAACATTTGCTTTAAGTCTACCACCTGCCAGACCATGTGCAAGGCACGCGAGGAGGGAGAGAAAAAGAAAGTTTAGTTCTGCCCTC
Source organism: Myotis davidii (assembly GCF_000327345.1). Taxonomy (NCBI): domain Eukaryota; kingdom Metazoa; phylum Chordata; class Mammalia; order Chiroptera; family Vespertilionidae; genus Myotis; species Myotis davidii. Next base: position 1,452,598 of record NW_006282381.1, read on the forward strand.
AAAGCACTTGCGTACCCTTCGGGGGAAAGGAAGCTTTATATTTTATTTCCCACGAGGTGACTGTCTGATGGCAGCGTAAACTTGTTCTGTTTAATTGAGATGGTGCGTTTAAGGGACCAGAAGAGGAAGTTAGACCCATTTAAGAAGTTTCTGCCAAGGAGCCACTTTCTCAAAAACAAATAATCCCTGCGGTTTAGCCAGTCTCTGTAAAATAATTTCAACACAATATCCAGCAGATCTTCTGGGAGGCAGGCAAGTCAGCTGGTGGGGAGTGAACATTAGCGACTTGGTTGTCATGGAAACTTTTCTTCCAGACCAGGAAAAAGGCAGTCCTGGGGACACATGCCACGTGGAAAAATAGCCCATTTCTCCAGGATCTGTTCTCTCTGTCAATCACAGGTTGATGTCACACTGGGGCTGGGAGCGGAGAGAAATGCAGGCATCCCAGTCACACAGAGGAAAGAGACATTTCCCTTTGTGCAGAGAGACACCCACGGTGCGTGGTGTGAACAAGAAGTGTGTGGATAGAGGTTCGAAAGTCAAGGTCATAAATGTACTCTATTTCTATTCTTTTACTGTTTTTCTTTAAAAAAAGAGATTCCTTGCAAGTTGTTTAAGTGACATATTCTCACTCACCCACAGGTTCTGGATGAGGGTGAGGAGCTCTGTTGATAGGAAGCCTTGACCAGCATTTGCAGCGCTGGCTCAGGACACATGACAGCATGTCTGCCCAGAAACGAAGTCTGTGTAACCTGTTTAGACTCATAAGAGAACAAACCAGAGTTAAGCTGTGATGGATAAGACAGGCAACCAGTTTTAAAACAAGGCGTCTTTAAACTGTACGTAGGTGTAAAAATTATTTTAAAAATTTGGCCTAACTTGGTTTATAAATGCTTATGATTTTTGCTAATATCTCCCCACATTTCCCCCAAATTAATTTGAATTCCCATTATCTTACTAAATACATTATTTTTTTAAAGGTGGAGTTATAGCTCTAGCCAGTGTTGCTCAGTAGTTATTGTCCAGTGCACTGAAAGGTCACTGGTTCGATTCATGGTCAGGGCACATACCCAGGTTGCTAGTTCAATCCCCTGGGTCAGGGTGTGTATAGGAGGCAACCAATTGATGTTTCTCTCTCACATTGATATTTCTCTCTCTCTTTCTCTCTCCTTCTCCCTTCCTCTCTCTCTCAAGTCAATTAAAAACATAAAAAAGGGAGTTATACCTCCTCACTAACACATATCTCTCTTCAAAATGCATTATAGCTAGTATTTACATTTCCAGTGTTCTCTTAAACTGTGAGTTCTTCAGTGCTTTGGATGGTATCTTGTTCGTCTTTGTAAACTTAGCATTAGCACAGGGCTCAGTTCATGAATGATTCATTGAGCAACGTCTGTGTACTAGACTCTGGGATGTATCGACAGACAGAGTTTGTTTAATGACTACTTGGATGACTGGGTGAACGGATGGTTGGCTATATTCTGGATTTTCTTGGTTTTCTGTTTTGGAGAGCTAAACAGTTATTGCACAGGAACAAAATCTATCACACAATTATTTTCCTGTTGGCAGCTTTCTAAGCTGCATAAAATAATTAAGATAGACCCTCAGTAGGGATTTTTTGACTACTATATAAAAAGAGAACAGCATGGAAAATGGAAATCTGGAAAGTAGCAGTATTTAAGGGATAAGCAGAGGGAAAGAAACTAATGTGAATCCACAGTTTATTGGAGGCATAAAATTAATTTGCAGTGAGAGAGAGAGAGAAAAGAGAGAGCGAGAGAGTGCGCGCGAGAGAGAGCGCAAGAGCGAGCTGTGTAAGGAACTTGTCCTGAAGCTGTGTTCTCATCAAAGCACCTTCTTTTTACTCCGACTCTATGTTTATGAGGGATGGTTGGTCAAGATGAATGCTGTTCCTCTTTCTTGACCAAACTAAGACAGACTCATTAAGGAGACTAAGCAGGCAGAGTCAGAGATAAGAGGAGAGTGGACGTTGGTATCCAGTGTTGGAGGGCAGGCAAGCGCGATAAGGACTGCAGTTTGTCAGGTTGCCAGGAGGAAACAGATTGCACTCTTAAACTGAGTAATTTGAAGAGAGTTCCATAAAGAGACCCGAGTGTGGGCTGGGTGTAAGGAAACTCCATGGAATGGTGCCTGTCACCAGAACTCGTAGGAGGGTGATGCCATGACTGGGCCTCAGCCAAAAGGGACAAGAGGAGGAAGCAGTTACCAGAATCCGGCGTGGGAGAGCTCCGTGGAAGACTGCTGCCTAAGGAGCTCTGACCTCTGGTTGAGGCGATTCGCAGGGAGGGGCTGGAGAGTAGCTACCTTGACCCCTCTCTTGACTCTGCCTCACTTCTCTTGCCTGTGCTCTCCATTGGCCACGCCCAGCCAGAAAGAAGCGAGTCTGGGAAGTCTGGGAAGTAGTCCCTCTAGATCAGCCTCCAGGGTAGAGCAAGTTGGAGGAGAGATGGGAATGGGTCCGAATGGGGCAGAAGGTAGATTGCAGAGAGTAAACTCAGGTTAGAACAGAAGTGAAGAAGAGGAGCTGTTAAGGGAGGAGTTTGGGGACTGACTGGATATAAGTTTTGAGAAATGGGTGGCAGAGATGAGTTAAGATGGCAGACCCTTACTCATGAATATATGCTGAGCAATAGAAAGATACTGACTCAAAAGAGTGTCACAATTTCCCAAGATCTCTCTGTAATTTCCTAGAACTGTGAGGACGAAAAAGGCCAGATCCATATAAAGAGGCAGACATTAGGACCAACCAGTAAGAGGACCTCCGTCCTCCCGACTCCATGTTCAGTGTTCCCCGTAGCTGCACATAAGCTCTGCACACACCTTCTCCTCCACCCTACTTCAGTGTTTGAAACATGGAAGGCACTCCGTGAGAATTACTGAGGGCAAAAATGTTCAAATGTTCAAAACCATACAAGCATTCTGCTGGCATAATCTGATGCATGAACACAATTTAGGGATATTTACGATAGCTGAGAAAACAATTTAGCTCTTCAGTAGTGCCCCATCGGTCTTCAGTATCTACTATCCATCTCACTTTTGTCACCCCTTCTCTTCCTTCTATAAGCGGTTTACCATAAATGAGTTTTTAACCCCCATTATCAGGAGAGAGTTTGATCCTTGTTTGATAAATCATATCAGCTTTGCACTAGTGCTGGCACATTCCTCATGTGAATTTAAGTGCATTGCTGCACTGTTTCTCTCCTTGAATTTTCTTTGGAAGGCTTTTCTGGTAGTTTTCTCCTACCTTAACTTGTTCCATTTCCAAACTGATACTACCATGACTGAGAAATAATTCCTGTGTAACTGGAGTAAGGGGGTAGAAAGTTGCTCTTACATAGTCTAAGACCGTGTTAAATATGGCTCTCTCGTTTAAGAAGTCTTTTGACATATTTAGAAATTCTCAGTAATATTTTTGAAAGAAAAGTGTGAAAAGAATATCTTGATTCTTCCAACTCTTTCATTTTTGACAATGTCATCTCTCTGTCCTAAGTTATGTTATTTGAAACCAAATTCCACTTCTTATTTTCATCCATGAAGCATAATATTATGAAGTACCATAAAAACAAACTGGCCTGAAAAATAAAACATTAAAATATAATGAACCCTAGAAATTCTAAGTTCTAGAACAAAAGATGAAATTAAAATTTCAACTATACAAAGGAATATGGCATAGTTCAGTCTGACTTCCGGGGAGTGCAATATACAATAGGCAGACACATAATATAAAAAAGATAATAATTCAAGTTGAGCTTTATGTTTCTCTGATTTTAATGGTTTGTTTTTAATCCTTAAGACTAAGCCCTCCAAATTGTTGTTTAAATTACTCTAGTAGGTATAGTTGTGCAGCAAAAGCATTTTAAAATGTGCATTGTTGCAAAATGTGTTTTCACATGCCAAGGTACATAACATTTTTACGTTTTTGGGAGCATTTTCATTTTAAGCTTCCATGTTAGATCAGCTGAAATGATATATGTTTTGCACACAAATATTAGAAGTTTGAAATAGCCAACGCAACTCTTGCATTGTGAAGAATAGACACATGGATTTGTGATTATAAAATGCATCCAATTTATAGGGTCTGTTATAAACAGGTTGTTCCTCTAAATACTCATTTAGCGTTTTATTTTTATTAAAATATTGAAAAACTATCCAGTTGACTATTTGGATTTTTTCATTTTGGACTTACTTTTTTTTTTGGTGTGCATAATAATTGTGCACACTATTTAAATAATTGTGCACTATTTAAATAAATTTTTCCCTAATAATTTCAATCTATGGTCATTAAAAACAAATCTTTGAATTGAGCACAGCAGTTATTTTCCCATATACTTTATTGAAAGTGATAAAAATGGGTAAGATTTAACCATTGTGTCTATTTCCTGTGAAATATCAAGGTTTCATTTCATTAAATTTGGGGATGTTTTTAAGGGAATAATATGATGATACCAAAAGAAAGGAAATAAAATTCTTAGAAAGGTCTCAAAAGATTATTAATAGATGAGATTTGAATACGACTGATCAGATGTTGGAATGGATGCTTTCTTTCTGATTACCCACATTGTCTGGAAGCTGTTCAGCAGAACAAAGGGTTTTATGGATGAAAGACTGGTATGAAGAAACATGAATGTCAACTCAGGCTCTGAAAGACAGCCTGCTAATGAAATATTCTAAAAGTCATTTTCAAGGTGGTTGAAAGTTCTCACTGTTGTGCACCAATGCTTTTGATACAAAAATTATATATATCAAATAATTATACAAATGTTGGATCCAGGGACAGAGAAAATAACAAGAGCTCATCTGCATCCAAATGTTATGGAAAACTTGTGTATCACACCTTATTTCCACGAGTAAAAATGATCAGATGCCTGATAACATGAAACTTCTTACTTCTTACACATGGAAAAGACTTTTTCTGTTCTCTAGGTTATGCTAACTCGCTGTGATCCATGCTTTACTATCTTAATGGTTAGCTCTTTATGTGCAAAGTGTAGAAAAGAGATGATTTTCTTTAAAAATTGAACTCTTCCAAAACATCCTTGAGTCAATTTTCCGGTAAATGCAAGAAGTAATGACTTTTCCCCAAAGATCCATTGATCCACTCTATTAATATACCTACCTGCCCTTGACACTTACTGATATCTATTTTACAGTATGTAGTCTCTTTTAGGAGGTATATATGTAAATAAACATATGTCACATATGGATGACCTTTACCTTTATGTAGGTTATAATTTGATGGAACTTTGCATGCAGATGTCCTTGGAATCCATCTGGATCAGTTTTCTGTGACTTTGATTTTAATCATGCAAAGATGGTGAGGACTCTTAGCAGCAGGATAACAATGGTTCTGTGACATAAACAAATTAATGGGAAGAATGGCTCATTTGTTTTTTACACACTCT
>NW_006282381.1:1458088-1482583 GCF_000327345.1 Myotis davidii
GCTATGACTCAATTAGGAGCTGCCCCCTGGTGGTCAGTGTGCTCTCACAGAGGGAACACTGCTCAGCCAGAAGTCGGGTTCATGGCTGGCGAGTGCAGTGGCAGTGGCAGGAGCCTCTCCCACCTTCGTGGCAGTCAGACATCCCCCAAGGCCTCCCAGACTGCAAGAGGGCGTAGGACGGGATGAGGGACCCCCCTACCCCCCTGCCCAGTGCATGAATTTCATGCACCAGGCTTCTAGTAGTATATAATGTGTGATTTCAATGTGGCTTTTGAGTTTTGGTTGCTTACTTTTTTTTGCCTCTCTGTGAAATTTAGGGTTAGTGCTCTCACAAAAAGAACCTATTTATCCCTTCAAGTCCTTTGATAAGCCTGAGAACCTCAGATATATTTATAAGAAAGTTATGGTGTCACCACTTCGAAAATCTAAAAGGGTAATTTTTTTGAAAATTATACTCCTCACATATGACAATCTTTAGGCAATCTCTTCATAGCCCCCATAATATGGATCAGCCCATGAATTCCCGAGGAAGATTAAAAATACATTTTCAACTTCTTTAAACTTTTAAAATCTTAAATGAAATGCTTAACTCTTTTTAAATGTGTGACGCCATCCATCACAATTTTATATTTAGACACATAATAACGTATAATCTCAGCTCACTGTCCACTTGTAAAAATGGGAAGAGACTTGGAGAAATAAGCAATTTCCCAACAGAAAATTGGAAATTCTGCCAACCAATTCCAGGTGACCTGCCATCAATCAGTGTTAAATTCTCTGGGGCTATTGTTGAAGGGCCTTGCTATTAGTGGGGGGCTTCACCTGGTGACTAATGGTATATAACACATACATTGAAGAGCTATAGAATCCTCCCGAATCTGTAATTGTCTGGTAACTTTCGGTAGAGACCTTTCCTGGCAATTGAGAAAGTGAGATGAAAAAAAAAAAATCTTCTTGCAGTTCTCTTATTAAAATACCTGTTTTTAGAGAAATAGGTGAAATGATTATGCCATGCAATTAAATTAGCTGGCAAAATATTTCTTTATGACTAAACTGTTTAATGTAGGCATTTGGAAATATGTGGCATCATTTAGAATATGTGCAGATGTGACAATTATTCTGATTCTGAAGTTAAATAAGAAGTCTTCGTTTGTAATAAAATTTCCTTGTTTGGCCTTATTAGGTAATTATGATTAATGTCTGAAATGTAATGTTCCACGGTTATAATTTCCTCGTTTGCTTGAGCGAGTTCATTAGGAATTCATTAAAAATGCAAGCTCTTTCGGTACCTGGAAATTACAAATGGAGTGAGGACTTTGCTGGAGGTTAGGCAGAATTTTTCAATAAGAAACCAGGAGTGGGGTGAACCAACAGCTGGCAGATAACGATGATGGATTTCTAGTACTGAGATGCAGGGATAGACGAATGGGTTTGTTCGTTGATGTCAAAAATCAAACCCATTCTGATGTAAAGCTCTAATTGCAAGGTATAGCTGTCATTCCTCCATCTCTTTAACTATAAAAGCTGAAGCAGATAAAAGAGTGGCTAGTGCTGATGGGTACGCTACGGATATATATGAAGGCAGCTAAGAATCATGCTTTCAAAAAGAAGTTGTCTGAAAGTAGTGAGAACAGCAAAATCAATCAATTGATTGCTTGATCGATCAACCCAGCACTTCTGGAGCACCTGTCTGACCAGATGATTGTGAAGCTCAAATGAAGTGTATAAAACACCCAATCTTGTGTTTGTACTAACTGGAAAGTGTCATTTAAAGTGTTGCCCCATTTAAAGTGCAATGCAGTGGTGTTACGGTCAATTGTTTTTTGTCCATTTTGGTTAAAATGATGCAGTAAAAAGCCCTTGCATCCCCTGGGAATGTTGTCTCAGCCAAAGAAGGCTCAGCTTTGCTGTCACTTCCTCTTCTCATAAGGACACCCATCATTAGGGCTTCACCTGCATGACCTCCTAACACCATCATATTGGGAGGCACAGAGTCATGGGCTAGACTTGAGAAGGGAGGATGAGTGATCCACACTGAATCTTCAAAAGATTAATCCCATTTGGATCCCACCAGGAGAAGGGGAAATAAGACCAGAGAATGGGGCTCCCCAGTGTTTCAGTTCTGCTTCATATTTAAGTCAAATGGGAAGGAAACAGCCTTGAAATTCTGGAGCCTCCAAAATAAAAAGGAGAGAAGCATGGAGGGAGCTAGGATGAGCCCCCACTGCTGGGTTCTCCAGAATTTTTCTGATTGTGATTGGTCTTTATATGGATGGTATATGAAGCTCTTCAGTGCCAGACCCAGATCTAAGTTCGGAAGACCACCACCTCCATGGGAAGTCTGATCTTTCCGTTCTAACACTGCCCCTACCATGCTCCCCATGAATCCTATACTCATGGCTAGCCCGCTGAGTACAACCCCAGGCTCCAGTGATTCTTTGACTACCACTCATCCGCTAACTAGGTCTCCAACCAGGACCGCCTGCCCTAGAATATACTGTCTCCTTTAATTATCTTGCAAATCCCTACTTACCCTGTAAAAGTTGACTCCTGTGTGATTTCTTCCAGGAAGGCCGTCCCAAGGCCCAGTGTGATGTATGCCACGACTTCCATCTTTACTTCTAAAATGCTTCTTTGGCATTTTGTGCTTTTTCTTTTTTTTAAATCATAACTAATTTAATGGAAGTGTTTATTTACTGCCTGTTAAACCTGTTAAGCGGTGAGTCTCTTAAGGAGAAGGAGTGTGACTTACCCCTTTCCATAGTATACTCAGATAATAAGGGTCCAGCACCTAAGAGGTGCTTAATGAATATGTAAATGAAGAAGTGAATAAATGAATGCACAAGAGCTACTCCAGTCTGAGGCCATGCTGCTGACGCACAACTCTCTTTAGCATCGTGCCTGTTGCCACAAGATAAACAGAGGAACTCCTCACGGCTTCAGTTTGATTAACACGTAGTTGTACCTAATTGAGAGAGGCCATGGCAAACAGGTTGGCAGTTACACACTTATCTTAAAAAGAAAGACTCTTCTATACCTTCTGGTTTTTGAGAGCAATAGTCAAGCGGGATGTTTATTTTGAAAAGTGATCCCACATATTAATACTGTCACTGACTATCTTGCATGGGAGTCCTTATGCGTCGGGTGCTGTGCTAAGTACACTGGAACAGAATTAAATGCTTAGAGCCATCTGCTTGCATTTACAGAAGAGGAGATGGGGTTAGAAGAGTGAAGGGGCTTCCCCTGTGTCCCAGGGCCTGCACTAACCTTGGCCGGGGACCTAACCCTGGCTGGTCCTGCTCCAAAAGCTGTGCTTCTACCCATCGTGAAACCCTGCCAGATGTGGGCATCTGGGAGGTCTATAATGCTTTGCTCATTTTTATATTTTATTTATGCCACCCACTTGAGTCAGAATGTCTATAGCTTTAATAGGGAAAAGAGACCATTGTAACAAATGACCAACAGGGGCAGGACCATTCCGAAGTAAAGCAGGATTCATATGTAGTTCTATAAGAGCAAATCCATGTTGCAAACTGGGTATGTGGCCTCACCAGTAATCGAACCCACAACCCTTTGGTGCAGGGGATAATACTCCAAGCACTGAGCAACACTGGCCAAGGCCTAAGTGTGTTATTGTTGCACCTCATAGCCGGTGATAGTGTGGGAGGGACTGGAATGGGTTTTGGAGCAGGCAGACAAATTTCATTCCTAGGCAGGTCTTCCACTTTCTAGCATATTGACACTTAGGTATTTAAACTCTCTTAGCCTCAGTTTCCTCAACAGGAAACGAAGCGTATCTAACTCTAGGTTGTGGGTACTAACTTCAGTTTTGTGGCAAAACACTTGGCACAGAAAATGCGCTTTATCGAATGAGCTGTAGTCATAGTTAATAACATTAACAATAATAATCCATCATAATGATAAAGATATTAGAATAGTAATGGAGCATTATTTTGTACATGTCACGTAATCATTAAACAGAATTACTTGTAATTTGTTTTCCATGAAGTGGTACAATGCGGAAAAAAGATGCTTTACTTGAGTTTATCCCTTTTGTGTACTTTATCTTAAAATGAGATATTCTTCCCTTAATAGATACTTAGTGCAGTTATGGATTGTGCTGTCTTCCTTCATTTGTTTGAATAATTACTTTATGACTGAGACTTATAGAAACCTGATTAAAAACCACCAATAATACTGTTTCTTTTACACTCTTCATGCTATTTAGGAGGCTGTGAAAAATGATTACACACGAATAAAAAGCTGACTGACTAAGCAGCTAAGTAGTTGGTATCAGTTACCCCCTCCCTCCCCCCACCCCCCGCCTTTTCTTTTTTCCTTGCCTGGATTTTCAAGATAATAAGTGGCCTTTTTTGGTAACAGCGAGTGATTGAGCTCTCCTTTGGGAACGTGAAAATGAAAAAATAGAAAAGAAAAAAGGAAAAGGACTTTAAAAATGCACTCAGTCACAAATACTGGTCCTGCATACGAATCCGAATCTCTGCCCCAGGGCACGCAGAGCCCTCCCCCTCAGGGTTCCTGTCCTCACCCCAGTGGCTCTCAGGAGAGCTGGGAGTTCAGAATCAAACAAGCATCTATGCTAATCACACTTTCCAGGCATTTAAGGAAACCATTTATCAGAATCAGGATGTTTCTAAAGTGGTGTTTGTCAGCTGAGACATTTAGATTTGTTCTAATGACAAAGAAGAATGAGGTTAAATTAATCAAGTAATCACCAAACTTTTGCTTGGGTAAAGAAATTAAACAGTCTGGGAATCAGATGAAGGGTCTCTATAGAGCAGGGTTTTGAAGCCATTGAAAAAGTATTTCAGGCCTGCCCGGTGTGGCTCAGTGGTTGAGCTCTGACCTATGAACCAGGAAGGTCACAGTTCGATTCCCGGTCAGGGCACATGCCTGGGTTGCGGGCTCGATCTCCAGTGTGGGGTGTGCAGGACGCAGCGGATCAATGTTTCTCTCTCATCATTGATGTTTCTATCTCTCTCTCCCTCTCTCTTCCTCTCTGAAATCAATAAAATATATTTAAAAACAAAAAGGAAAAGTATTTCAGAAAGGAGGAGTAATGCGCAGTCCTCTAGAATGCCCAGTCCCCTGGAAGGTTTCCCTTTTGGTAGTAAAAGCATAAAAGTCAGAGCAAGGTACCAAGTGTGACTCAGAATGATTTTTGCTTCACTTAAAAGGCACACATTTAGAGATTATATTATCGCTATCTCTGTCTATCATCTTTCTCCTTATCTATCTGTCTGTCTATGTCTATCTCAAAATGTGGAGGCAAGTCCACCTCATTCTCATTTAACTCTATAATTTGATTGGGCCTTGAAATCCCAATCCTAAGAACAGTGACATAGAGTCGAGGCTTGGAAGATTACTTTGAAGCCCCAGGGCCACCGTTAACTGGCTACATAACCCTGTTGGTCACCTTCTCCACCTAAAACTCAGTTTCTCACCAGAGATTTATTACTGTGATGTAGATAATCTGGCCCAGTGTTACACCAAGTGTGGTCTGAGGGCCAGCAGCATCCACACCACCTGGGAGCTTGTTGAACATCTCAGGATCCACCCCACACCTATCGAGTTAGAAATTCTGGCGATGAGTCCCAGAAATATGCTTTTAAAAATATATTTTTATTGATGTCAGAGAGGAAGAGAGAGAAGGAGAGAGAGATGGAAACATCGATGATGAGAGAGACACATCAATTGGTTGATTCCTGCGTGCACCCCGACCAGGGCCAAGGATGGAGCCTGAAACCGAGGTATGTGCCCTTGACTGGAATCGAACCGGGGACTCTTCAGTCTGTAGGCTGATGCTCTATCCACTGAGCCAAACCGGCCAAGGCCAGAACTATGCATTTTAATAAGTTCTTCAGGTTATTTGGATATTCTCTAAAAGATTGCGATTTAGTACTAATCTATCCCACAGTGATAAAAAAATGTGATTGATTAGATGAGTTGTAGCCAGGATTATTTAACTGTAACTTTCCCTCTTGTTGGAGAGTTGGGTGTCATAGCGAGCTGCCAAAATGTCAATATGCTCTCACTTGGTAACCAGAATAGCTGGGGGGCTAAGTGACTCCTGGGGGGTCAGGTCCCTGGCCACCTTTCAGTGTGGAGGCTCCAAAAGATGACACTCAACCAACTGAGCCACACCGGCCAGGGAGTGTTGTCCTATTTTCTTCAAAATATTTGGTTAAAATGAAGAATGATTTTCATTGGATATAGTTCCATTTCTGCCCAGTATCTATTGCCACTAAGCCTCTCATATTGAGTACACTCAGTCAGCAGTCAGCAAGTGTTAATTGAATGCCTATTGCCTGCTCAGTGGGGTCTTTCAAGAGGTAAAAAATAGGTGTTCACATGGCATTTGAGAGCTGGGCAATCCATGTGGTTAAATAACTTCTTATACCTGCGGAAATTGCAGCACAGAGAGGGCAACTGGCTTAATCAAGGTCACTTTCGCACTCCCGGGCCTAAATCTCCCAAGTGCCAATCAAAGACTCTCTCCTTGGAATCCCATCGGAATAGTTTTGCTTTTAGAGGATTTATCATTTGTTTGTGATACTCCTGCAAACACAAGGCAGAGCTTAATTAGAACATAAACAAGGAGACAGGAGAACAGGGAGAAGAGATTTAACGGTGGGGCATTTAATATGCGCCCCGGAATTTTCTGTTTTAATTCTCTTAACCACCCAAGAAGTGGCTGCTTTTATTCCCATATTGTGGTTGAGAAAGCTGAGGCTCCCAAGGTTGCCATGACCGAGCTAAGGTCATGATGGTGGAAAGTGGTAGAACCCAGGCAGGCCCAGCTCAAAGTCTGAAGCTGGAGCATTATAAAGCAATCCTTTAAGGGAGTGATTTCAGCCAGAAAATACTCAACAGCCCGGCCATTATCATTGATGTTTCTATCTCCCTCTCCCTCTCTGAAATCAATAAAAATATATTAAAAAAGAAAATATTCAACAGACCGAATGAACCAATTGCTTTTTTCTTTGTTCTCTGTAAGGAAACCAGTTGCAAAGCCGTTTTGAGGTGTCCCGTGTAGAATGGGAATTTGTGCATGGTCCACACTGGCAGAGCAGGCGGGATGTGAGAGGGAGCACGCATCTGGCTGTCTTTTGTTTCTCTCTTGCATTCACTATGAGCGCCACAGAACGTCTAATCAAGCATTTACTCCTTTCTCTTTGCCACTCAGTAGAGAGGCTTTTTATTTCAGTTCGCCTCCTAGGTGTTCTATTATTCTACCAGAAGGTTTCAAAGCCTTAGAAATTAAATGGGCAGTTCATAAAGCAAGACTTTCTTGAAAGCATAATTGCTGTTAAAGTGATAACGAACCCAAGCGCACACATTGGGTGCTCTTCTCTCAGCACCAGGGTTCTCTCCAACATCGTTAGAGTGAGTCCTCCCGTGTATCAGAGAGGAAACCAGAACCACATGCCCCGAGCAGTTTGCCCATGTGACCAGACTGGAGAGCATGCTCCCTAACTACATCGCATTAGGTTTGCAGAAAATTGACCCCTACCCCTTTTTTTGCTTGGTTATTTGCTTAGTTCACTGTATTTTTATAGCTGGAAGTTAGATTACTTGAAGCTCCAGTGTGACAATATAGGCCCTGGAAGTGTTTAGCAGTAACAGGGGCTGAATGTGGGGTTAATCTGCTTGGGAGAGTGTGAGTGAAGAGAATTCATCATGCCAGAGGGTTAATTAATGCCAGAAGTCTTTTATGCCAATAAGATGCATTTAACATTTGGTTAATAGCCCAACATTCGATTCACAGACAATTTTTTATTGCGGATAATCAAGCGTACCTTAGCAAATAGGCCCACGTGCTTAATTTGCTTGGCCATTATTATTTTTCACTCTCACATTAAGATGCAAGATTTAAACATTTGAATAATTGGAACCAAAACTTCCATCCGCCCTGGCCGTTCAATATTCCGCATTTGCCTGTGTGTCCATGCCAGGCTGGTCCATAATAGGCTAGTATGTTTTCATCAGGTTTGGTACTAACTCCCAAATGAAGTATGTTTGTGTGTGAGTATACGTTACTAATTGCTTTAAATTACCCTTTGGTAATGATGATGTAAAGGTCTGCTGCAGCCGGAGAAGAAAGAGCAATAGTGCCTGGTCAGTGTTCATGACCTTGGACTCCAAATTGCCTTGCTTCTCTGTTCCCCTTTTCTTCACCATCCTCATTGTCGGGCTTGCTCCCTTTCCATTCTGACTTTGTCCAATGCCTTCAGGGAGGCACAAATCAGACCCCTGCGGGCCTCAGAATCTCTCTTCATTTCATGATCACTGGTTGACCTTGTGCCTTGAGCCTTAGGTGGCAGCTCTGCAGACAGGTGTCAGGAGACCCCCTCCTCACCTCTGAACCTCTGCGTCTCTTAATTGCGTTAAGAGTCTGGAGAGCATGCTCCCTATCTACATCATATTAGGTTTGTGGAAAATTGACCCCCTCCTTCCTTTCGTCTTGTCATACTCCAATCAATCTATTCCCCAAACTGCGACCAAAGAAATCCAAGAAGTTAGTCTGGTTCTCCAACTCCATTGGCATCCAGCGTCCAAACCCATTGCCATAGCTTGTGAGGTTCTTCCTGACAGGCCACTGCTTCCCCCTCTGATTTCATCCTCTGTGCCCTTGTCAATGACCCCATCCGTGCTGTAGATGTAGTGGCTACTCCATTTAACACGTCAGTTGTTTTATGTTTCCTTTCCTCTAGGCATTTGCACATTGTGTCCCCCCAACCCAGTTGGTACATTCTTTTCTTTCATCTCTATGTTCATCAGTTGCTGTTTGTCCACATTGACTTAAATGTCATGTCCTCAGGGAACGTGCTCTAATCTTTGAGGATTTTATTAGACAATCTTTTCTGTACCTATATCACCCTAAACTTAACCTAATTAGAGCATATAACTAAGCATTATAATCATCTGTTAAATTCTTTTTGTTTTGTTCATCCTCACCTGAGGATATTTTTTCCATTGACTTCTAGGGAGAGTAGAAGAGAGAGGGAAAGACAGAGAGAAACATCGATATGAGAGAAACACATCTATTGGTTGCCTCCTGCACGATCCTTGAGCAGGGCCCAGACGAGGGAGGAGCCTGAAATGAAGGTACATGCCCTTTGACTGGAATCAAACCCTGGACCCTTTGGTACACAGGCTGATGCTCTATCCACTGAGCCAGACCAGCTAGGGCTGTTAATTTATCCTAGCTCCCCAAGAATATGTCATGTGACTAACATGGCCCAGAGAAACCATTCAAGAAATAGTTATTATTCAAAGAAAGCTGGGGAAAAAAGGGAGAGAAAAAAAGAAATGTTTACCATCCAAGAAACAAATGTAGAAATGTATGAGCAATGACTTTTCTCTCCTGTAAGCATTAGAAAATTTTCCGGACTGTCTTTCCCTCATAGACACCTACAATTTATATGCATGGTTGAAGCTCACGCCGTGTATTACATGAGATGGATGTTTTGAGGAGGGAAATGCCAGTGTTAGTGATTAAGAATGAGGGTTGTTGGCATGGGTTTGACTGCGGGAAAAATAGCTGTGTTATTGTAAGGCCAGTTCAGAATTTAGACTATGGGCGCTTACAGACCATCAGACCGTGATCATCCCAAACATACTGCCTCCCATTTGCAGGTCTCTCCTCTTAGGAGATGATTGATTAATAGGTACAGTTTTCACGAGCCAGGTGTAAATTCACAAACTGTGCTCTTACTAATGAACAGCGTCATTATGGATGCATTTGAATCAGAATGCTTGCTGGGCTTGTCTAATGTCTGTAAGATTCTCAAATAATCATTGTGCAATTTGGGCTGCCAATGTCCTTGTCCTGTGGGGGGTGGAGAGACTCTACTTTTTCAGTCTCTCTCTCTCTCTCTCTCTCTCTCTCTCTCTTAAACCTCACCCAAGGATACTTTCCCCATTGTTTTTTTTTTTTTAGAGAGAATGGAGGGGAGGGAGGACAGCGGGGGTAGGGGAGAGAGAAAAATCAATGTAAGAGAGACACATCAATTGGTTGCCTCCTGTGCGCACCCTGACAGAGCCTGGGGGTCGAGCCTGCAACCGAGATATGTGCCCGGGACCAGGAATCAAATCTGCAGCCCTTCGGTCCACAGGCTGATACTCTAACCACTGAACAAAACTGCCCAGGGCCAATTTCTCTTTTAAATGAATGAACTCCCTTTAATCCCAATGTGGATTGCTCAGAATAGAGTGGGCCGGTTATCATCTTTGTTATGGGTGCTCGATATGTTTGTCCACTAGTAAATATGTATCAGGACTCTTTTGGTTGCAGATTGCAAAGCCATTTAACTAAAAAAAAAAAATGTTACCAAAAAAAGGAGAATTTATATTAGGAGTTCACTGAGGTGTGGGATAGAGTTGATGAAGCTTCAGGAGTCCAGGACATAAGTGCCTACATGTTTTGAACCCAACCCTTTTAAATTTTGGTTGAATAATAGAGTAAATTAGAGAGCAGAGCACTGGCTATCCTGCCAACTCTGAAATATCTTTTCAAACTATCCCCACCCTTTCATCCCCTGATAACACACTTTTTGTGGCGACCTTTACATTTTAATTGGGTTTCAGTAATGACCTTGAAAGGGAGGCTATGGCCACAATCGTTTATGGCACTGCTATCATAGATGCATTGTGGTTTCATAGAAAATGAGATTCCAAGCAAATTAAATGCCCCCCCCCAACATACCAGAGAGGTTAGGCTAATTATGGGGCATCCAAATGATGAAACATAATGGGTCCTTCAAAATCATGGGTGGAGAATTTATACTGACATAGGGAAATGTTGATGATATAATTTCAGTGAAAATTGAAGGGCAAGAAACTGCATAACCTGTGTGATTCCAATTACCTTAAAAACCAAGACTTCTACATGGTAAATGAATAGAAGCTTAATAGCGATAATATCTAGACCTTAGATTATGGATGATTTATAGTTTCCTCTGAATATCTTTTCCACAATACCTATGAAGAACATTGTTAATTTTATAAAAGATAAAATTTAGCAAAAAGTGTAAAAATAAAAAATTATCAACGTAGCCCTTCTAATGAAATGGCCATAAATTTTGATAACTGTGTGAGGATTACGAGAGTTAATGCATATAAAAGGCTTACAAGAAGGCTTAAAAGTTGTAGGTACTCAGTAAATCCCCTTTTCTCTGTTCCTTATTGAGCCTTTATATGAAATAATCTGTCTAGATATTGCATAGAAAGGCCAAATTGACATTGAATAGAATTTAATGTAAGTCAACTGAATAAAAATAAAGTGTGTTGAAAAATGAAAATAAATAAACTTTGTGGGTAGAAGTAGCCTCAGAAGTGACTTTTAAACTCTAGGTTTCGCCTGATTCTATGGTCTACTTCAGCAAGGTCCAATTAAATGTAGCATAATTAAGGGGGGAAAATTCAGTTAGTTGATAATGTCGTATGTGATCACACATTATCCAGGCTAATTTGTGAACACCATTTAATGTGCCAACAGTCTTTAAAGAGGACTTGTAACTTCACATGCGAGCTTTTCCTATCAGGGTGGGATACGATTATTAGAGTCCCCTTGATCTAAACATATAGATATACATTTGAGAGTCAGGAGAGACTCCTCAGTGGAAAGAATTGAAACCTAGTTGCACTGGAAGTGTCTCCTCTTCAGCTTCCCTTTTATTTTTAAGTTAGAAACTCTGCTTGCTCATTGTTCTGTCAAACATGAAAATAAAAAATCCTTGGCTTTTGGTTAACAGGACTTATGTTTGTACCTCTCCACTTTGCTTCCTTAGCTGTGAGTTTGATGCTAGTCAAGCCTGCCTCAATGTACCAGTTGCAGGCATTCAAGATGAAACCAAGCTACAGAGTTTACAAATGAAAGGAGCAAAAATGAACAGCATTTTGGATAAACAAGGGCAGAGAGACACTTTGTTCTAGTTAGAGATGAATAAACTCTACCCAAATTACCACGTGTCAAGCTAATCAGGGGAAGCGTTGCTTCGCCCATGCTATTGTGCAAAAATAATGGAAGTGACATTTTACAAAATCTAGCAGAGGTATTTTCTAAAGCAGGCCTGCAAACTTCCAGATACTCCAGCTCACCCTAAGAGCTATTAGTATTGTGTGCTCGACTGAAGTAATTGAAGAGCACGGTTTCAAATGTGTCCTTTCTGCCTGCGAGAGTCAGGCCATCTCTTGGGGTTCAAAGTAGACCCCAGTATGTTAAAGGGACCTTCCAAATCCCCTAGGCTGTCCTCTTGAGAGTCACCCATGACAGTTATTTTTTTGTTCGTTCGTTTCTATACCTTCCTGTTATCTGTCAATGCGCTCGTTGTCAAACCTATTTACCTGTCATCCTTTTGTGCATATTGCATAGGAAATGTCTTGGCAATGAATCAACTTTCTCAAAATTCGTGCAGGTTTGATTCAGAAATTAACTTAGACTTTTATGGAGGCAGTTATCAAGTAGGACGTTAGGAAGTTTAGAACAAAGATGAATAACATATTCGTTTTTTTTCCCCATCCCTCATTCTGTCTATTCTTCTCTGAGGTCAGTATTGCTTAAGGTTATAAAATGAAAGCTCTACAAATCACAACCACAAAAGTGTCAGGTGCCTTATTAAATTTCATTCGGGTGTCCACCAATTCTCAAGGGACCATCACTACCTTCTAATTTACCCGAAGATTGAATAAAAATGGATCAAAAATTGATGGGATTGAAAAGTCATCCTAAATTTGATCTGCTGTTATTGGAGAGAAAACTGGGCCAAGGAGCTTAGCCTGTTAGGCAGTGGGGCGCTTGTGAAGAGAGGAGTGACATGATTACATCTGGCAGTGACACCCAAAATTGATACCTTGATCATTGCTTACATGTGTTTTTTTTATTATTATAAAGGCATGAAGAGTAGAACAACAAGCCAGAAGCATACAGGCTTGTTGGAAACTTAAATTGCGGTGGCAGAAAGTCCTCGCAAAATATTCATTCAGTCCTCTGCACTTCCTCAGCTTCCTTGGAGTTGAGTAACTTGTTCTGGCTGACAGTCTCTGAGTGACATATGTCACGTCTGGACTAAGGCCAGAAAGAACGGGTGTGCCCCCTCCATCCTCTCTTCCCCTCAGTGGCAGCGTTGGAGGCCATCTGTTGAGGCAGTAGATCACTGACATGGATGCTGTCTATAGCAACCACCAGAGGCCAGTTGCCCTGGAGCTCGGCCTAATTTGTTGAATTATGCCACTGATATTTCAGCATGGCCTAGCTTGTCCTATTCCAATGACAAACAAGTACAAGAAGAGATACTCAAATATATTATAATGGAAAAAAACACCCAAATTAAAACAATGAGATACCATCTTACCTATTATGTTATCTGTCTATCTATCTATCTATCTATCTATCTATCTATCTATCTATCTTAATCCTCACCCGAGGATATTTTTCCATTGATTTTTAGAGAGAGGGAAAGACAGAGAAATATTGATGTCAGAGAAACACATTGATTGGTTGCCTCCTGCTCACGCCTTGACCAGGGCCCAGGCCAGGGAGAAGCCTGCAACTGAGGTATGTGCCTTTGACCAGAATCAAAACCGGGACCCTTTGGTCCACAGTTCGACGCTCTATCCACTGAGCCAGATCAGCTAGGGCTTCCCCATTATGTTTTTTTTAAAAAATAATAGAAAGTTGGAAAGTACCAATTTTTAAGTTATTATTAAATTTATTGAGATGACACTACGCAGTTCTATAATGCATCATCTGTATATTGCATTTTGTGCTCATCACCCAAAGTTTTGTCTCCTTCAATGACCCCCCTCACCAGTGACCCCCACACCCCTCTGGCAACCACTGTACTGTTGTCTGTGTCCAGCAGGTTTTGTTTGTTCATTTATTGCTTTCTGTTTTAGTTCCCACGTATCAGTGAAATCATATGGCTCTTATCCTTTTCTGTCTGACTTAGTTCATTTAGCATGACACTCTTAAGATCCGTCCATGTTGCCTCAAATGGCAGGATTTTTTTTATCTTTTCTCGTGCCTGAGTAGCATTCCTTTGTATGTATGAACCACATCTTTATCCAGTCATTCATCAAAGGACTCTTGGGCTGTTTCTATGTCTTGGCTACTTATTGTGAATAATGCTGCAATGAACATAGGGGTACATATATCTTCATAAATAAATGTTTTCAAAATCCCATAAGAAGGATTGCTGTGTCATATGGTAGCTCTATTCTTAAATTTTTGAGGAACTTCCATACTATTTTCCATGGTGGCTGGACCAGTTTCCATTCCCACCAGCAGTGTATGAGGGCTCCTTTTGGAAAGTATCACATTTTGATGAAGAAGGACAAACACAAACCTTCTTGCACTGTGGCAGAGATATAAAAAAATGATACAGCCATTTTGGAGAGCAATTCAGTGGTTAGTAATGAAATGAACAATGACACGATCTATAGATTAACAATCCCCACTCTAGCTATCTACCTTAGTAAAAATGTCACATCTATATTATAAAAGGCCTGTGGCCCTAACACCGTAATGACCATAGATGGACTTGGGTGGGCTGGGCACGTGGGTGGACAGGGCTGCGCAATTTCCTGCGCTGGGCTTCTAGTAAATCTATAAAGGGGATATGCTCAAGATTATCATACTGTCCCTTCAAGTCCCTTCAAATCACTAACATGATTTTTGTGTTGATCCTTATATTTCAAACAGCTTACGTAATATTTGTGCTAGTAAAAACTTGAGATAACTTATGTGTCTATTTCTGGTAAAATAAGTAAAATATAACAATCAATGTACAGGATACATGTAGTAAAACTTGGATGGATGTTAAATGCGTCATTATTAATTATAAATTGAAAAAATTATGCCTCATTTTTCTATAAGTTGAAAATACAAACACACATAGAATAGCATTATGTTTTACAAAGTTACATATATAGTCAAGGCTGTGGGTAGGGAGGAGAAAGGAAATGGGCCCCAAATATAAGAAAGAAAAAAAAGAAAGTAAAACAAGAAAAGGGCTTTTCCTAGAACAATTGAGGAACATGCTTAATTCAGTATTAGAAACCTTAGATTGTCAATAAAAAAATGACAGCCCATAGAACAATAGCCATCCAGTGTGAATGAACCAAAATTATAACTATTTTTTTCATCAGATTGGCAAAATATATATATTTTTTGGTGAGCCACAGAATTTTAGTAATTAGTTTATGTACAATGAGATGAAAAAGGTTGAAAATTGCTGTCTTCTATGCTTACAAAAACACCTTTAAGGTTAGATTTACCTTTACATAGTCTCCATTTTTGAGTCATGAGTCCCATTATAGGGAAGTATTTCTTATCAACATGACCTTGGTTAGAGATTCATTAAACATCAACTGAAAACTTCCTTAGGTGGCACCTGGTTCAAATAATAATCCATTTTACATAAGCCTGATTTAAAGAGCTAATTTACTTTTTCAAGCTGAAAGAAAAATTCAAGGGTCAGGGCCAGCGTTGAAAGTTAGAGTTCCCATTTCCACTAATCAGCTTTTTCCATATTCATGTTAAAAATAAGAGTGTGGTGAGTGTCTGAACAAGATCAAAATAAACACCATCAGCCTGAATATTAGTCGGACTAATTCATGTTACACCAATTATGCTTGCCACTTGAAAAATATATTTTAAGATGATTTTTCAAGTACTCAGGCAACATTTTCAGAGGAAGCTGTGATGGCATTAGAGGCTGCACTGTTGATTACAAACGGGGTGAATTTTTGGCTTTCTGTGATTTGTGTAAAGAGAGACAGAAAAATGAATTGAAGTGGAAGTGCAGGGTACTGTCTGAGCATTGCTCATTCTCATGGAATTTAAATAAAATTCCTTACACTTAAATAAAAGGGAGCTCTTAAAATTTTTTTTAAAAATTGATTTGATAGAGGAAAGGAGAAGAAGAGAGAGAGAGGAACATCAATGATGAGAGAGAATCATTGATTGGCTGCCTCCTGCACGGCCCCTTCTGGGGTTGAGTCTGCAACCTGGAATTGTGCCCTGACCTGGAATGGAACTATGACCTCCTGTCTCCTGGGCCTGTGTACTGGGATTTCAGTCAGAGAAGACATTCATTTTAATTCTATTTTTTTAATAGTATTCATTTCTGGAATATCACCAGGAAATTGGCATGCTGTATAGAGATGAGATAGGTTCACAGTGGGGAGATCACTGGCTGAAACTTTTATTCCCCAACATCTTGCACTGAAGGTCAATACCGTGATGGTCATATGGTAGCTCTGGTCTTAATCTTTCTTACCATATTTGTAGGATAAACTGTAAGTGCATTGATGTAGTAGGTCAATTGAACATACACATGCTTTCTAAGGATTTCATGCAGGTGTAGTCTCCATGTTCCCTTCTCTATGTTCCTTTCTCCATGTTCCCCATTTAAATTCACAAATGTAGATTCTTTTGAGTAACAATATATCAACTCATGTCAAAGAATGAAAGCAAAATGATAATAGATAACAAAACACCTGAGAGAACAATATTTTGACTTTATAATGTTGTACTCTACATTCTGTTTCTCAGCATAATCTATGATCTAGACCAGTGGTCGGCAAAGTGTGGCTCTCGAGCCACATGTGGCTCTTTGGCCCCTTGAGTGTGGCTCTTCCACAAAATACCGACTTCTGCGCATGGGCCACGAAGTTTCAATTGCACTGTACGTGCGCACCCGCACGTGGTATTTTGTGGAAGGGCCACACTCAAGGGGCCAAAGAGCCGCATGTGGCTCGAGAGCCGCAGTTTGCCGACCACTGATCTAGACTTTTACAGTCAGATAGATGCCTGCCCCCCACTGGGGATCGCGCTCACAACCCGGGCATGTGCTCTGACCTGGAATTGAAGCGTGACCTCCTGGCTCTTGGTTTGATGCTCAGCCGCTGAGTCACACCAGCTGGGGTAGGCTAGTACACTTTTAACCAAATGGTACTGCCCAGTGTTGGTTTTCTCCCTCACCGTTCCAGAAGGGCATCCCGCCCCGATGTGATGGGTGGGCTGCTATGTCATGCATTTTCTCTCACCTTTCTGTATTTGTTTGAGACAACCTCCAACATACGATTTAGGTCAAGGATGGTGAGATTTTCCACCTTTCTTCTTCCCTTTCTTTTTGATTTTCTGGAAGGAACCCCAAACACTAGTCTTTTCAAAACACAAATCTGATTGTGTTGTTTTCTGCTAAAAGTCATTTAGTGTTGTGTGTGTATGTTTTTAAAATCATTTAGTGGTTTCTGATTGCTCTCAGAATAAAGATTAAAATATTTACTCAAGTTTTCAAGCGGCATGATTGGGCCCTTGCCACCCCTCCGGCCCATCCTCACACTTTCTCTAGGCTCTGATGCTCCATTCCTCTTCCTGTGATAGGAATGCTTCCTTTTCTGAGAGACGTTTCTCTCTACGTGTCATCTATTAACTTCCTCAAGGAAATGTTTTCTCATATAGTTGATTAGTTTCCATGGTCAGATGCTCTACGTATAAAGCACTGTATTGCCTCATAGCATTTAACTCAGTTCCTGTGGAAATTCAAATTAGAATAGCCAAACTCCTTTGGAAAAGAAGAATAAAATCGGTGGATTTACCCTACCTGTTTTTAAAATTTATGATAAAGCTGCATAATCAAGACAGTGTGGAGATAGTTTCCCAAGTGTGCACATTTGTCAAAAACGAATCCAAGTGTTCACTTTTAATATGTGCCACTTGTTGGATGTCAATTATACCTCAGTAAAGCTGTTAAAAATGATTCCTGCAATGAAATCATGTATTTCAAGTTATATCAATAAAGCAAGAAAAAGCAAACATTGGACAATGATAGAGCCATCTTTCTTCTACTTCCAGTGCAAGCCTGTTGGAACACAGCGAGGTGCAAAACAACAAGCTCATCACGTCAAACAAGAAGCAGGCAGAAAAATTTTTTTTCTCGTACACTACTTGATACATGGATCACAGACTCGATTATTAATATACTACATTCTGTTTATTTTGCCATGAGAGATTGACTAAAGCTTTTATGAAATCATCACCCTTAGCAAGATATTTAAAAGTGATAAACCCATCCTGCCCAGCCTGCATGGCTCGGGGGTTGAGCATTGACCTATGAGTCAGGGGGTCACGGTTTGATTCCCGGTCGGGGCCTATGCTGGGTTGTGGGCTTGATCCCTGATGTGGGGCGTGCGGGATGCAGCTGATCAATGATTCTCTGTCATCATTGATGTCTCTATCTCTCTCTCCCTTTCCCTTCCTCTCTGAAGTCAATAAAAATATTTTTTAAAAAAGCGATACATCCAAAACATGAAGTGAACCCCGTGCAGTGGGATGAGCACCATGGCTTATTTAGCAAGCTCATGGCGCTCTTCCTCTCCCACTTCTTGAAGATTCCTATGTGTGGCAGATAGCTTGTTTAGCGGTGCTGGTTTCTCAAACACAGTTTTGAAATAAATAGAACTAAGAGCCAGACCTTTGAATCATAGTGATTATTTTTAGTGACAATTTCAAGGTTGCTTGTTCCAAGGGCACATAAAATAATTGTTTTAAAATGTGGCTTATTCCATATCTTAAAAATATTTTTCTCTGTATTTATAAAGTATGTGAGTAGACTTGCATATACATAAAATTTATAAATACATTGTAAATTATGACACAAATGATGTTATATTTATATATAAATAAGTATACATATATGGAGGGGGGCAATCCATAGCAGAAACACGAACCTCTTAGGAATATTCAAGTATTCAAGAAGTATGCAGACTGTCCAAGTGAATGCTACTGAATTCGCAGAGAATTTATGAGTGTGTTTCTTGCAATTCACCCTACAGGGCTAGTTCAAATTTGAGCTTAATAACATTGGAACTTAATAGCCCTGAAAAGTATAGCATTTGGACATATTCTATTTCATGTTTCATAGAGAAGTTGTTGAGATATTGACCTACAACTATTTATACTAAACCTCCAAAGACTTCAAATTACACAGAAAATACTGGAACTTCCTCTAGTCGCACTGAATGGTGAGCAGCATCCAGAAAGTGGCATTAAGATTGTACCTCAATTTTTCCAATTTCTATTACTATTATTAAGGGCTGTCAAAGCTTCAAAGAAGTCAAAGAACAATAGCCACACGCCTAGAATTTACCAAAATCACCCCAAATCAAACAGGCAAATAGCAAATTTATTGCAGAGTTTCTATTGTGATTGGGGAAATATTTGTATTAAATATTAAGAAAAAATTATACAAAACTGTATAGTGATTATGATTTCAGTGATCTGTTTAAGTACATTTTGATACACGTCTTTCTAGTTTTATTCTTAAACAAAGCAGTTGCTTTTGGGATATGGAATTATATTTCTGCTTTTTAAGCTTATATACTTTATGTGATTATATATTTTCTTAGTTATCTGAAAAAGCTCACTGATGAACATATTTGAATAGTTTAATATATCATTTCATGTTTTTTACTTTTTATTAAATCCATTAAGTATATATATTCAATGTGATTTTAATTTTATAACGTAAAAATATTTTTTATTAAAAATATTAGAAACCCTTTCTGAGTACATCATGAGCGAGATGAATGACATGGATGCCTGAATAGTGAGAAGAAACCACTGGGGATGATCCAGGGGAAAAGCATTTGTGTGAAAGATAGCACGTGGAAAGCCTTCTGGTCAGAAGGGAGCTTAATAGTAGAGAAACACAGAGAAAATCCATGTGGCTGGCATTTATTGGTTGTGGTAGTCATGGTACCAGATGAAGGTAGAAAGTGGTTAGTGAGGACTGATTTTGCATCAATATCTCTAAAGTTAAGCCGGAAGATTAAATATTCCTTTAGAATATAGATCTAACACATTACAACTCATGGGTATGTTTTATTTCCACCCCGATTGGGAACTAGAAGCAGAAGGAAATAAGTCGAGCTTCCCAGGGTGCTTAGCATCTGTACCGCATGCAATTTAGCTCTGGGATCCATGTTTCCATGTGTTCCTTGCAAATTGTATCATCTGTTTTAGCCTTTTCACTCTGAGCAGAAAGGGCCATGTTATATTGGTTCGATTAATGCTGGATGGCTTCTCGAAAGGATGTTATGGTTGGGGAAGCAGGGGGTACAATGGGTTGATGCAAAATCAGCACGTTTCCTGGCAGTTGTATTAACCTGTTAGCACTTAGAAGGAATTTAACTGGAACATCTTTCTGGAGGGCAATCTAGAAATATGTATCAGCAAATCTAAGGATCATTTTAAAAGGTTTTATTTAAGAAAGTATACGAAAGAAGTAATCAGGACAAAGACACTTTTAGCAAGGATATTCATTTAATAATAGCAAAAAAATTGTCAACAAGTTAATGTTGGAAGGCAGAGTTACCAAGAAATATTCTGTAGTATTAAAGTTATATCGATTTATGCTCCTTGACATGGAAAAATACCTAAAATACTTTAAGTAGAGGTTAAGGCAGAGTATGGTCCCAGTGTTGGAAAATAAAAAATTAGTGTACGTATAAACTGAAAAAGAAAAAAAATTGAAGATACAAATAAGTGGAAGCATATATTGTGTTCATGGACAAGAAGACTTAACATCATTAAAATGTTCATATACCCAAAGCAATCTATAGATTCAATGAAATTCCTATCAAGATAGCAATGGTATATGTCAAAGAACTAGAACAAAAAATACAAAGATTTATGTGGAACCACAAAAGACCCCGAATAGCCACAGCAATCCTGAAAAAGAAGAAAAAAGTTGGAGGAATCACACTACTTGATATCAAACTATACTACAAGGCCATAGTAATCAAAACAGCATGGTACTGGCATAAGAACAGACATTTAGATCAATGGAACAGAATAGAGAACCCAGAAATAAACCCAGAATACAAAGATTTATGTGGAGCCACAAAAGACCCCGAATAGCCACAGCAATCCTGAAAAAGAAGAAAAAAGTTGGAGGAATCACACTACTTGATATCAAACTATACTACAAGGCCATAGTAATCAAAACAGCATGGTACTGGCATAAGAACAGACATTTAGATCAATGGAACAGAATAGAGAACCCAGAAATAAACCCACTGCTTCATGGTCAATTAATATTTGACAAAGGAGACAAAAACGTACAATGAAGTAAAGACAGCCTATTCAATAAATGGTGTTGGAAAAATTGGAGAGATATATGCTAAAAATGAACTAGAACACTTCCTCATACCATACATACGAATAAATGCAAAATAGATGTAAGACTTTAATATATAACTCAAAATCATAAAAATCCTAGAAGAAAACATAGGCAGTAAAATCTCAGACTGTTCTCGTAGCAATGTTTTTTTTCTGATAAGTCTCCTCGGGCAGGGGAGGCAAAAGAAAAAAATAAACAAATTGGACTACATCAAACTAGAAAGTTTTTGTACAGCAAAGGAAACCATCAGCAAAATGAAATAAGAGAACATATTCACCAATACATCTGATAAGGAGATAATATGCAGAATTTATAAAGGACTTTAAAGCTCAACACCAAAAAACAATCCAATTTTAAGAATGAGCAAAGGACCTGAATAGACACTTTTCCAAAGAGGACATACAGACAACGAATAGACATACGAAAAGATGCCCAACACCACTAATCATGAGAGAGATGCAAATTTAAACCGCAATGAGATACCACATCACACATGTCAGAATGGCTATCATCAATAGATCAACAGGCAAAAAGTGTTGGCAAGGATGTGGAGAAAAGGGATCAACTCTGACAAAGTCAAACTGAGAAATTTTACTAAAAAAGAACAATGCAGTTGCCACAGCCCCTTTCCTGTAAACACCCAGTTTGCTACTGCTACCAATACAACCACTGTAACTTCCAGCACATAGTAGATTTCTGAGGGATTGAGTAAAAAACAACAATAACAACAACAACAACAAAAACCTTACAGACATTGATAACAGTATGGTGATTACCAGAGGGGAAGAGGTGGGGAGGTAAAAGAAGGTAAAGGGGGATAAATGGTGGTGGAAGGAGACTTGACTTGGGGTGGTGAACACACAATACAATCTACAGAGGATGCATTATAGAATTGTACACCTGGAACCTCTATAATTTTATTAACCAATGTCACCCCAATACATTCAATTAAAAAAAAAAAGAATTGTGACATCCTTGAGAACAATGACTATGTCTTGTTTACCTGATAGCTCCAGAATTTTACAGCATGTATATAGTAAAAGCTGGCTGTATTGCCATTGAATGCACCTCTCGTTTTCCTGTTTGACTATTGGAAATAGAGACTGGGCATTCTATTCCATTGGATTTCATGTAAACCATGAGAGTAATATTTTCATATCAGTTCATATTAGTTCCTCCCGAGTAAATTTCAACTGAGGAGAAACAGGTACGCGGTGGTATCAGTGCCTTTCCTTTAGGTAAATTATCTATTTCTTTGTTTTTGCTGCTATTTCCCATCATCATTTTGCGCCGACTTAGTTCATAATGCAAATCTCTTCAGTCAATAGATACGCTCCACGTAGTTAGCTTCTGGTATGCTGTTTGGATAACTTTTCATTATTCAGCCTTCTGAATACCAAATCCTGTAGAAGGGACTTGGGACTTCTTTGGGAGGGAGGGCTGGCTGGAGGATGGGTTATAATGGAGAGTGGGAGAAGTGACCGCTGGGACTCTTTGAAAGAGGGTGATCATCTTTAACATAAGCAGCACACATTTAACTTTTAAGGATGGTTTCTTTACCTGAGGAAGAACTGCATTTATGCAATAAGTACCAAGGTGTGGGAATAGCAATAGCATCAGCTGCATCCCTCCATTCTGCCCTCCTTTTACTCATAATTTGGCAACTTGTGAACCTGCACACCCACAAAGATTCTCTAGCCTTCCCACATTGCATCTGCCACTTCCTGTTTTCCCCACACACGCACCTAAAACACTCCTATTTAGTCCTCAAATATCACCTCTTTTGTTAGGCTTTCCTCATTCCCCCTGGCCTGCCCCCCAATCAAAGCCACTTATTTTTTCTTTTGTGATGTCATGTAAGTGTGTTTGCACCCATGCTATTATTCAGGCAACAGCGTTTAAGTATTTGTTTGCATTTCTCCAAAAAAAGAGGATAAGTCTTACCTACCTTGGCATCCTCAGAAGTTGCACGGTGAATGCGGCAAAGCAATCATTGCAAAAATATGTACTGAATAAATGATTCAGAAGAAGTATTTACTGAGGGTGTTCTTTTGCACATCACCTAACAAAACTCTTCCAAAATGTTCACCCGTTTCAAGACAATACCTTGGCCTCACTCAAGAATCTGAGGAAAAGATTAGTATGTGGCAAAGGCAGATTAGAATTTATAAACAACACCAATCTATTTTTGTTTTTCTCTCTCTCTTAGACATGAAAGGTTTTGATGATTTAAGTCAGGAAACTTCATCCCTGGGTCTAAGGGACTGTTATTAGATGTGACATAACCCTTTAGTATGTTGATTATTTAGGAAACTAGAGCTAGGATATGATTAAAAATGTCAATAAAGGAAACCTGACGGAATCTTGTACTTCATGGCAATAAATGGTCCTAGTGTGTACAACAGTCAGGATGTTAATATTGGCTCAGGTAAATGTGTGTATATGTGTATGTGTGTGTATGTGTATATGTATACTAGTATATGTACACACATATACAATATTTTATGTATATTCAATGAGTTTTGTGATTGATAATTATTGTGCCATGATGTCCATTATCTCTTTAATAACCTTGGCTAATAGCTAGCTCTAATTTGATGTATACCTGCTCCTTATAGAATTTATCTTTATACTTTTCCATATTATGGATTTGTTATTTTGATAAGGAGGAAAAACCCATGTAGGTTAAACTTTTCAATAATCACCGCCCCTGAGCCATTTTTCTAAATGAACAGTAGATACCAGTGGCCTGCTGCCACTACACAAACAGAGTTCTGTGCTCACCAATCGTGCTAATTATAATCCAGCTTCTACACTAGATTCTTTTTAAAAATATATTTTTATTGATTTCAGAGATGAAGGGGGGGGTGGGAGCGAGCGAGTGAGTGAGAGAGAGAGACATTAGTGATGAGAGAGAATCATTGATCAACTGTCTCCATACTGAGGCTTGAGCCCGCAACCCAGGCATATACCCTGACCAGGAATCAAACCACAACCTCCTCATTCATCGGTCTATGCTCAACCACTGAGCCACGCTGGCCGGGCTACACTAGATTCTTTTTTTTTTGAATTCCGAATATATTTTTTTTAATTAAATCTTTATTGTTCAGATTATTACATTTGTTCCTCTTTTTTCCCCCCCATAATTCCCCTCCTCCCAGTTCCCGCCCCACCCCTGCCCTCACTCCCCACCCACTGTCCTCATCCATAGGTGCACGATTTTTGTCCAGTATCTTCCCGCATCTCCCACACCCCTTTCCCCCCCAAGAATAGTCAGTCCATG
>NW_006282381.1:1484340-1494299 GCF_000327345.1 Myotis davidii
AACCAGACAGTCCCGCTTCTCCCGTTTGAGTCTGTGCCCCTAAAGACTCTCCCGGATCTGGAGCTCAGAGTCTGCGACTCCCTCCCGATTGAAAACGCCAACCGCGCCCTCCGCCGCCAGCCCGCTCCGCGCACTCCGCACCTCAGAATTTGACTTCAGCACTGCGCCTCCTCTGAGTGTCCGTATGCGTTACTCTTTCCTCCTAGTTGTAGGACTTCCACTCAGCCGGCGTTCCTGTGGGTCTGGATGATGTCCGTTCCGTCTTTTAGTTTCACTTTTGAAGTGGTCTCAGCCAGCGTTCCTGTGGGTCTGGATGATGTCCGTTCCGTCTTTTAGTTTCACTTTTGAAGTGGTTGTTCAAGGCAGCAAATTCTGGCGTTAACCTATGCCGCCATCTTGGTTCTCCTACACTAGATTCTTAAGTAGAAAACCATTTCCATGTAACCTCTTTCACTGAGTTAAAAAAAAACAACACAAATAGGACTTCCGGAATATTTGAAATAGTGGCTTTTAAGAACAGGGTTTGGCACTTGAAACCTGAATCCCCTGGACTAACCGGAGTATAAGGCACTGGAGCGGGAAACCTGTAATTCTGATGGATGGTCCTACTTGAGGCAAGCTGAACTCAAGAGGTGCTCCGGGAATTGTAAGCCAGAATGTTCCATCTTTAGCCCTCAGTCAGGGTTAATGGAAGGAAAGTGTCATAGTCGGGGCTATTGCAGTGGGTCCCCAAGGTCTGCTCCAGGTTACAATGTCATCTAGTCTGGTTTCCTAGGAGATTGGCCATTGGCAAGGCGATAAGAATCAATCTGGAGGGAAGAACCAAACTGTAGACTAAGAACCGGAAGGCACCAGCAGGCTGTTTAGGTGCTAAGGAGGGACATTCCATCTTGAAAATACCACGGTCCTGGCACTTATAACTGCTTTTATTGGTGATTATTTATTCACAATTTTGTTTCCTCAATAATAGGCTGTGAATTCCTGGCGAGTCCATTTTATACCTACAGTGTTTGGAAACCACACACACACACACAAACACACACACACACACACACACAGATGTAGAAAACAATAATTTGAATTCTACATTGATTTGACAATTAATTATTGAAAAAGGAAGGCAAGGAAGGATAAAGGAAAGAAGCTGTTCTTAGCCTTGACTGTCCCATGAATTTTAACTTACTCTTGACTTTTCCTTGGCAAAGTCTGGTCTTGTAGTCAGATGATCTAAAGTGGTTAGTTAAGCCTAAATATGATTTCTAAACATTTTCCAGATTTCATATTTTATGGCTCCTTTGAAATGTTTGTTGGGATTAAAGGATATAATGCGATAGAATGAATTGCTGGGAAGCGCTCCGTGTGATCCCGTGTTGAGGAAGGAACCTTACCAGTGCCTGCTGCCTTTCCCAGAAGCCAGTCATTGCCAGGCTTCCGTGTGAACCCCAGGGCTGCCCTCCTGCTCATGTCCCTGGCCTATGGTTGCAAAGTGGAACAAAGGAGGACAATTCAGAGCAAGCCCCTCCTTCAGTCTGTAAAAGAACTCAAAGAAGGATTTCATGGAGTAGCTTCAGAATCACTGAGGCATCTGGCCCCGTTACCCATCATGGGAGGTTGGGCCGGTCACTTAACATTGCTAGATCAAATGTGTCAAGTATTTGTAAACGTAAGGAACTGTACAAAAGTCGAAAGTATGGATGGAGATTACTATGGATGTTAATCATTAATCTAATTACGTTATCTCTTAAGTGGGGATGCTCAGTCCATGGTCATCTTTCTCTGGGTAGGAGGCCATAAAGGATTTTAACTAAATGCATCATCAAGAAAAAAAAAGTTTTTTGGCCTTAAGATGTACTCAACCTCACGCAGGCAGAGAGGATGCTAAAATAGATAGTACAGGATCCTTGGAGTTATAGAGATCTGAAATAAATACCAGCTCAGTCTCTCAGTGTGTGTGAGATAGTGACAACGCAATAAATATCTCGGAACCTCAGTTTTCCATGCAAAATCGTGCTTGCGTTTTCTCTTCCTTATTATTTTCTTAGTGATGTTTTCTTTTAACTAGCTTACTTTACTGTAAGAATGAAATCTATAATATGTATAACATATAACATCTGTGTTAATCCACTGCTTATGTTATCGGTAAGGCTTCCTTCCGGCCAACAGGAGATATTTAGCAGCAATTTAATTTTTTAATTCATTCATGGCATGCCTAACCCCCACATTATTCACGGGTCAATCATAGTGGCATATAATTCTCTCCTTACAGAGATAGGAAATTGTCTGGACATATCGCGGTAGAAACCTCTAAAAATGTAGTTTCTAGAAATTCTTCCTTCCTTATGAATTTCTGGTACAGGTACGCCATAGAAATAGGTTATTACCAATTAGAAGTCTGGCTCAAACCACACTTTTGAACTCTTATCCTTTTGAGGATTCCTTTGACCTAGATAAGCTGTACACTCTGTGCCCTACTACCACCAGAACACACCCCTTTCCTCCTGCGAAAGGAGGGGAGCATGGTGGTGGCTGGCTGCATGCGCCGGGTGCTCCCCGTGTTCCCATGGCCCCTTTCCATTCGCCGCGTGGGAGAAGAGGGAGTGTTCAGTGCTTAGACCTCATCTTTTTTCTCCAGTCGGGGTCCCTGTCTCTCAGTCTGGGACATGTTACATTATCCTGGAGGTTGGCCAATCCAGATCAACCTCCATCTTTGAAATATAGGGAAGGGGAAAGGGACTAAGAGGAGCCTAGAGCTTCTTTTGGAAGCTTGCAGGTCCCCCAGGGGTCATGAAAAAATGTGACAGGAGAACAAGTACGCACTAAACAGCCCACTGGGTGCCATTCATGCAAGTGCCCGGCAAAATCAATTGGTATAAAGACCATAGCCTACCACCAGCCTAATTGTAATTATCCTTTACAGTTGAGTGATATATATGGGCCTATCAGAATAAATAAGTCAGCCAGAATTTGGATTAGGTTTGAGATCTAGCTATATTTTAGAGGGAAAAATGTTGGCTATAATATTATAAACAAGATATTAAAAGATGTAAATGAGAATATACAGAATTGATATTCATTTCCACATGGAGAATGCCGTTGTTATAGATTAGGTACATCTAGTCATGTAAAACCCGTGGAAACGAGCTCTCCCATAACATGGCCTGCATTAGAGCGTCCGCTGCCTCGCCTCATTTCTCACCAGTTAAACCCAGGTTACATGCACTGCTTCAGTCGCTGACTCCTGTTTTCAAATCTATATCTCTATCTTCCTCTCTCTCTCTACTCTCTCCCATGAAACTGTGTTGAGAATAAAGTCAGTGATCAAAATCACTTTTTAATAAAATTTCCTCAGAGTTATTTAGCAGCAATTTAATTTTTTAATTCATTCCAAAAATGCTCACATACTACCAAAACTCTCCCTCTATATTTTTTCTTTTAAAAATATCTTTATTGATGAAATTATTACATAGGCCCTCCCTTTCCCCCCAGTAACCTCTACCAGCCCAAAAAACTCTATATTTTTAAAAGAAATTGGTTGAATGGGTGCTCACAAGTCTAGCAGTGAAGGCTCAATCCTTTCATTTTCTGATTAGGAGATAAACAGGACTACTTATCCTCTGAAAGAAATAAAAGCAAAAACTAACGCAGAAATTACAGACTAGCACGTGTTATTCATGCTGCACAGGCCATAGCTTTCAATATATCCAAGTTGTGAGAATAATTGTTTTTGTCTCCATTGTCAGTTGATCCACAGCCAACTAAGCATTAAATTACAAATATATCTCATTTTTTCCCTGTGCTCTCCTACTCTTGTTTCAATTTCGTGTGAGTTGCACTGAACTTGTAGCATATATTTTTCTTGTAGAATCTACAATTTTCCCTGTTGATTTACTCACACTTCACTGTTGGCATCAGAGAAGATTTGATCCCATCAGTTTTCTCTTTATGACTTGATTTTGATGACTGCATGCTTTAAGAGGAAATTCTAAGATTTTAATGTTTCTCCTTCTGTTGCCGAAAAGCTGCCACTCAGAGAGGAGCAGAACACTGTGCTTTAAACAAATAAGAATGCTTAACCTGTAAATGATCAGTGTAATGAGATGTGATGTGCCAACTATACCTCAAGGCAGAAACCTCATACTGTTCTCTACTGTTATCCTCCATGGAGAACACCCTTCATTCTGAGGGTAACTACGTGCAGAACGTTTGTTGGAATAGTGTAGAATCTTTGGGATTTGGATGAAACCTTGACTCTCAGTTGAACACATCATCCTGGGTCAGTTATGATGCCAAGCGCATTCACATTCACAAGTTCTAATGCGACGCTTCTCCCTCAGCACTAAAAAAATATTCGGATGGTCTACGCCTTTGGAGATTGCAAGGCCAAAAGGACGGGTCATTTTATTCGAGTTGAGGAGACAGTCATTGCATTGGATGCTGCTCTCCATTAAAACAAAGATGCCCATCAGCAGATGAATGGACAGAAAAGCTGCGGTACATTTACACAATGGAATACTACGCAGCTGTGAAAAAGAAGGACATCTTACTTTTGGTGACAGCATGGAGGGACCCGGAGATGATTACGCTATTTGAAATAAGCCAGTCAGAGAAAGACAAGTACCATATGATCTCACGTATATGTGGAATCTAATGAACAAAATAAACTGACGAACAAAATAGAACCGGAGGCGTGGAGCCTGGAACAGACAGACAGCTGTCAGAGGAGAGATTGGGGGGGGAGGGCTGGATAAAAGCAGGTGAAGAGATTAGCCAAAGGACACATAGGGTGTCCCCAAAATTGTATATGTACTTTAACAGCTAATAGCTCAATTTTGAAAATGAAATGTATTTTAATAAACACTGCCTTTATAATTATTCAAAGTGTCTGTATACGTGTTTGGGGATACCCTGTATATATGCATGACCCATGGACACAGACAACAGTGTGGTGGTGGCCAGAGGGAGTCAGGGGTGGGGGCTGGGTGGATGTGGGCAAAGGCGGGGGCGGGTATCTGTAATAGTGTCATCAATAAAAAAAAGAAAACAGTGCTTTCGGGGAATCACAATCAGTTATTTATTGGTGGATCCTTAGAAGTGCACAACTGCTAATTTTCTGATATCTGAAATAGGATACATGAGGCCTTTTTCAGGAATGAGGCCCAACACCTTCCAGAACATCCCTTTGGCCCTAGCCGGCTTGGCTCAGTGGATAGAGTGTCAGCCTGTGGACTGAAGGGTCCCGGGTTCGATTCCGGTCAAGGGTACATGCCCGGGTTGTGGGCTTGATCCCCAGTGTGGGGCGTGCAGGAGGCAGGCGATCAATGATTCTCTCTCATCATTGATGTTTCTATCTCTTCCTCTCCCTTCCTCTCTGAAATCAATTAAAAAAAAAAAAAGAACATCCCCTCAGGAATTCTCACGCAGACACATCACTGGTCCCGCCTTACCTCCCTGTTCCCCTTGCTTGCTTTCATGGGGGATTTACTGCTGGCCTTCACATTCGGTTTGGGTGCATCCCTTTACGATCATTGATTCTGAGATATCTTTTGCTAAGTGCCTCAGCTTTGGTATCTGCCAATATCCTTCTGAGGGCCAATCACTAGTCACGTGTATCCGATTGCTCAGAGCCTGGTGATGAGCACTTAACTAGGAGAAGGCAATAGGTTCCTCACACGTTACGGCGTTTACATGTGAATGGAAGTTCGAGGCCAACAAGATAGAGGCGAGAGAATGGACTCAACAGATATTAAAAAGTATTCATAATCGAAGCAGCATGTATTGTGTGCTGATAGGTGAAGGCCGGCGTTCTGGGTGCTTTTCCTGTTCTATCCGTTGTGTCTGAAAACAAACACTAGTTAGGCAGGGAAAGCACTGCCTCCATATGAGATGGTTAAATTATTATCCCCATTCAACAGATGAGGAAACAGAGGCAGAGACAAGTTACATAATTTGCTGGGACTCATGAAGCTGATGAGTATCTGAACTGAAATTCAAACCCAAAGGAACTCAGAGTTTAAGCTTTTTAAAAAAGATACATTCTTATTGATTTCAGAAAGGGAGGGAGAGGGAGAGATAGAAACATCAACGATTAGAGAGAATCATTGATTGGCTGCCTCCTGCACAATCCACACTGGGTATCGATCCTGCAACCCAGGCATGTACCCCGACCATCACCTCCTGGTTCATAGGTCGACACTCAACCACTGAGCGACACTGGCCGGGCAGAGTTTAAGCTCTTAACTGCCATGTTTTTTTTCCTTTCTAAGGACAGGCAAGTATAGGTAGAAGGCAAGAAATGTGGGAAGAGGCATGTTGAATTAAAAAAAAAATCCCGAATCCTCTCTAAATGACGCTAAAACCGCTTCTTTTAGTAGCAATTATAGGTAGAGAACTGTGCCGAATATTTTGCAAGCATTATTCCATGTCACTTTCAAAATAATGCTGGAAGTTATATACCTTTATATCCATTTTATAGATAAGAAAACTGAGCTGGGCAGGAATCTTAGCCGGAGCATTTTAAACTCTATGATCTTAGATATGTTTCATCTGTCAGGCTCCAGTTGATTCCAAACGCCTTGTTCATTCTATTATGCCGTGCTAAGGGAAACTATATATGATATACTAATTCCATTTGCCAGCTTTAAAAGCCATAGCCAACTGCAGGCTACGACCAATAAAAATTTATGTGTTCGCACAGCCTATACCCAACTCTGCAAGAGAAGCCAGATTTCCGCTCGCGCCGTAACAAGGAATAGCTCCTCCATGTCCCCAGCAATTCTCAGGAAAACGTGGGTGTTATATTCTCATAAACAGAGGAGCATATTTCCCCCTTCGTCCTATTACCGACAGCTTCTGAATTTAATAACACCAGTGCTCACCTACAAATAAGAGAAATAAAAGCATAACTTGCCCCAGGGAGGAAATTGTTACGATGTAGCAGGGCCCAGGAATAAGTGATATTCCCGGGAAGGTCACTCCCCGAGGCTGCTTGATAAACCCAGCCCTTTCCTGCATCCACTGTTTGATGTTTCAGCTTCAGATGCAGAGACAGGCTATAATAAACTGCCCAACAGTTTCTCACTTAGACTGCTCGAGAAGGTGACAAGATAAAATCAATGTGAAGCTGTCCAAAGAAGGGCTCATCATCGAATTATTTTGCTCAAGTAACCCATCTGCAACCTAATGTGTCCTTTGCTCCACTCTTTTGAGAATTCAGCCCTTGGAGACACCGAGGGGCTCCACTGACCATTTCCCATCCAAGTCCCTTTTAAGAAAAATGCAGGCAAGGACCTAGCTGGTCTGGCTCAGTGGATAGAGCACTGGCCTGCGGACTGAAGGGTCCCAGGTTCAATTCCCAATTCCGGTCAAGGGCGCATGCCTGGCTTGCGGGCTCAATCCCCAGTAGGGGGAGTGCAGGAAGCGGCCGATCAATGATTCTCTCTCATCATTGATGTTTCTGTGTCTCGTTCCCTCTCCCTTCCTCTCTGAAATCAATAAAAAACATAGATATTTAAAACAAATGCAGGCCAGTTCCTGAGTCGACCTTGAGGCAAGGTCAGCAGAATTCTCACCCACATTTTTGTGCTGTCTTGGCAGATGAATCCGTGAAATTCACAGATTAACTCGGGGCCCTCACTTAAGACGTTCTAAACGCACCACATGTTCGAGTGAAACAAAAAATTACACATCTGGTAATTCTGCATCTTATTTATAGCCTTCCTGATAGAGGCATAATTGATTCAGGAATGTAATTTACAACTTGGCATCTCCATTTCAAAGCCTCAATTCTATGACATCCACCAAGAGAATAATCTCACTTTTGTGGGGAAGCAGAGAGAATGATGGTGAAGAAACTCGGCATGTTAGCCTCATGCTTGTGCATCAAGTTTTTCTCGCTCTTGTCTCTCTCATTTGCAAAGTGGGCAATATTCATGTCAGCCACACACTTTTAATTCCACGGTATGATTTATGGAGACATAAATGGAGCATAAAGTTGATCAACAAACCCTGGGGTGATGGCAAATGGCTAAGGCAAGTTTCTCTTGCCCTCTATTTTTAATTGCAACCCTCATAAGAAAACACTCCGGAATTGAACTAGGTAATTGTTCTTTGCAAAAAGAACATTTATTATTTAGTTCCATTTTTGAAACGACCAAGGAATGCTAAAACATTGTCTTTATCCAAGAACAGTCATAAAATGGCTTTTTCCTCTTCTGTCCTTGGCTTCTTAAACATAAAATCCATGCTTTACATATTGCTCTAGCCCTGTCTAGGCCCTGTGCACATTTTGAGGAAGATAAGCTGGTATATGTGTGTGTGTGTGGGGGGTGGGGGGGGAGGATTAATTTCCATTTGCTAGTGGGGTCCAGTAGGAGTTTTATTGAGATAAGCCTAGATGTCTTATACTCATCCTCATGCCTTTACCCAATTCTGATCATATGTATCTAATCTATATAATGGAAGTCTATTTCAGTTTCTAATTAGCAGCTCTAATTTCTCTCTGGTCCCAGAAATTGATCTTTTCATTCCTTTACCCTTGCTGGCCCACTCAGATCCATGGACTAGGTTGTTAGTGATGCAGTTTCTGACACTAGGAAATTTCAGCAGGCCTCTGGCCATTCATTGAGCCCAACTTTCTGGACTTGCTCTTGGTTTTCATTCCCGCCTTTGATACTGGTGTTTGTCCTCAATATCCACCCATCTCACTTGCAACATTAGCTCTGTGCTGGGAAGCCAGCTGCGATATTCCATATCTGGAAATGTGACTTCTTTGGTTGTAGATACTGACCAAGAGGAAGTCAGAATTCACTGTGGCCCTTTTGCTTTTTTATCATTTTTGACTTGACTCATCACAGGAAATCAGAAATATACTTCAAAGCATAATAAGCAAACAAAAATCACACACCAACCAAATATAAAAGCTGTTTTCATATTTGTATATTTTCATCTATCTAGTTAACTATCTCAGATGTACATCATATTGTTAATGTAGATTTCCACTCAATATTCTATCATTCCTATGCGCCCACCCCTGACAAGTTTTTAAAACCTTTTTTTATTTTGAAAAGAAAATGCTGCTTTCTTTTCTACCTTATGGATGTGCCAAAATGTATTTACCCATTTCCATATTTAGACATTTTGCTCACATCAATTTTTTTGTTTGTTTGTTTTTGTAGTCAAATCTTGATGAACATCTTGGTATTCATTAAAACTTCCTTGTGGAGGACGTATGTGGGAGGGTCTGTTTTATGCATTGGAAATCCAACAAGCATAACTGCTGAATTTAATAGCCTTAGAAAAGAAGAAGTATAGAGAGGAATAGAAACAGAGGCAATAATAACATAATTGCATGATCAGTACTGTATACAATTGTAAGCCAGAAAAAACTTTAAAGAAGAGGTACTCTAGACTCCAACCTGAAAGTTGAATAAGAGTTAACCATATAAATGAAAATACTGGGGAAGGGTTCACTTTTCTAAGTGTCATGAACAGTAGGTGCAAAGATTTATGGGCAAGAAAAAACAAGTTGGAAAAGCCACAAATAATTTAGTACATCCGGAACATTGACTGTGAGGGACAATAGGATTTCTTGAGAAGACAGGTTAGGGCCATATCATGAAAGAAGTTTCCAAAAATTTAAGGGGTTTGTTTTTTATCCTATAGGAAATGAAAGTCTTTAAAATGTTTTAATCAGGGGAGTGACATAATTAGAAATGCATTGTGAAAGATTATCTGTGGCTTTGTGGTGATTTCACTGGTGGAGAGCAAGTTAGACAGGGAGGCTAGTTAAGAAATTATTCCCGCCCTAGCTGGTTTGGCTCAGTGGATAGAGGATCGGCGTGCAGACTCAAGGGTCCCAGGTTCGATTCCAGTCAAGGGCGGTACCTTGGATGCGGGCACATGCCCAGTAGGGAGTGTGCAGGAGGCAGCTGATCGATGATTCTCTCTCATCGATGTTTCTA
>NW_006282381.1:1494324-1513401 GCF_000327345.1 Myotis davidii
GAAACTTAATTTCTTTGAGAAATGTATTGTACTCCTTTGCCTTAACAAATAAGAACAGGGGATATAAAACTCTATTTAATAAATGCTTGAGATAAAAATGAGGAGATATTGAGGATAAAAATAGAGAAAAGGGAGGAGAGAAATCACAGAAACACACACACACACACACACACACACACACACACACACACATATATAAAAGAAATTATTCCCATAATGCAAGTCATAGATAGTGATAGCTGGAGCTAAGGTAGTAAGAGAGTGAAAAATTGGATGGAGTAAAATAGTGTTTTTTTTGTTTGTTTTTTTTTTTACTTTTTAGTTTATATTGATAAGACATGATGATTTTTATTCACCGGTGGAGGGAGAAGCAATCAAAGTTGGTGTTCATCGGGGAAACTGTGGAGCACGTGCTTTGAGAGGCAACATAGGAGAAGTCAGCTTATAAGGGAGTATTGGTTTAAAAGATGTGAGATATTCCTGAAGAATAGGCAGTTTGTTATGTGAAGTTCAAAAGGGAGATTTGCGTGGGGGTAGAATAGAGATTTGAGGGTGAGAAATATGTCAACCCTGATCATTTTATTAGAAGAGAATGAATGCTAGAAGTGAAAT
The DNA here is from genome assembly GCF_000327345.1 of Myotis davidii. Taxonomy (NCBI): domain Eukaryota; kingdom Metazoa; phylum Chordata; class Mammalia; order Chiroptera; family Vespertilionidae; genus Myotis; species Myotis davidii. The sequence goes on from NW_006282381.1 coordinate 1,494,937, forward strand.
TATTCATCAAAGGGTGCTGATGCATTTGACACAATAATATCTAGAAAGGTCACAAACGTTGGCCTGTTGGCACAATAATTTGGACTTCGGACCAGCCTGTCACTGTATTTTTAGGGACCTTTTGTACTCTGGCTTTATTGCTTGAGATCAGAATGTCTTTTTCCCTCCATTCCAGAATATCTGCAGGAGAACCATTTACAAAAATTAAATTTATTGGGGTGACATTGGTTAATAGGATCCTGTAGGTTTCAAGTGTACGTTTCTATGATCCATGATCTGTATGTTGCATTGTGTGCAGGGGAACCATTTTACATCATGACTCATTCCTCTGGTCCTCGTGAGACGGGGCGACTAACTGTACGGCATCTTTGAAGCGTGGTTTTAGCGTTCTGAGCAGCAGCTCGGGTATTTCTACCAACAGTAAATAACCCAGTGGAAGAGAGACCCTTTCAGTATCTGGCTCCCACTCAAACGGTAGACTCAGCTGTGATCCCTAAATATTTTAATTCATGTCTCTCAAAGGGAGGTTTTGCTAACACAAACAGGAGGCACTTTGATACATACCCATTTATGTACTGAGGCTTAGAAGCAGGAGGCTCTGACATTCCCTAAAGATCTTAACTCTCATCTTGGAATAGATGATGCTTCCCACTCTGATGACAGGTCTGTGTTCTTTCTACTGTGCCACTCCATTCCAGAAGAAAAGGAAAGGAATTAACCCCTTAATCAGCTGGTGAGCACCAGCTGGAGAATTGGGTTTGCATGAAGATACATTTGTGATTTTAGGAATATATTCATAATAGGTAGGTAGCTTATTCATTTCCTGAAAGGATAAAGTGACGGGGAAAATATATATGAATCCACATTAAATCTATCGTAAGAAGACTTGATGCCATCTACTTGGGATGTGTAGGTAGATTCATTTTACTTTAAGCAGCAACTACTATTATATGTTGGGTATTTATTAGGGACCCAGGAGTTATGTTAAACACTTTGCATGTAAAATTTGTTAAGTCTAATTACATGTCTGTGGCATGCCTACTATTGATCTCATCATGTAGTAGAAGAGGAATCTGACTTAAAAAGATGAAATATATTTAAAAATATTTTTTTATTGATTTCAGAGAGGAAGGGAAATGGGGCGAGAGATAGAGAAACATCAATGATGAGGGCGAATCATTGATTGACTGCCTCTTGCATGCCCCCTACTGGGGATCAAACCTGAAAACCAGGCATGTGCCCTGACTGGGAATTGAACTGTGACCTCCTTGTTCATAGGTTGACAACCACTGAGTCACACTGGCTGGGCAAAGATGAAATACTTTGTTTAAGGCCAGAGGTGGAGTAAGTAGTAGAGCCCATATTCAAGCCCAGGTAGCCTGGTTCCAGAGGATGAGCTAGAAATGATCCAAGATTCAGGATGTAGGAGTTCCAGAGTGTCTAGGACAGAAATCATTCCTTGTTCTTATTCCGGGACTCACAATAATGACCGCACAAAGGAAGGCAGCTTAAAGCATGGCTAGTGTGGATGGAAGACAAGACAAGAATTTCTAAATGTCTTGTACAGCACACTTTGGAAGGTATAATCCTCCTCGTATAATGTCTAGCAGGGAGTAAGCCGATTGACCTTCTGGTTTTATCTGTTCTTACCCTTAATTAGCAAATATTTGTCTTCTGTGAGCAGAAACTGAAGAGTCACTGGGGTTTAAACAAGTCATAATCCGCATGAAAAGAAAACAGTAATTTCTTTTTGGGGGGGGAAGCCCTGGGATTTCATTATTTGATTGGGCTCTTAAGGTCCCGACCTACTCAGTGAATATCCACTGAATCCACAGTGTATCTCGGCTAAAGCCAAAGGCCAAACTCCCTTTTTTTGATGAGTAAAGAGCTACTTGAGGTCGAGTCAATAGGAACTCTGTGGGTGTGATGGGACTGCTGGGCAGGGCCACAGATAGTCCCCGACACCACTGAACCCTTCGTACTCAGCCTTCTGTTCGCTTTCTACCCTTGACTGACCTTTGAAAAGTTAGTCAATGTCCCACTCATGGACATATATATTTAAACATTCTCAATCAGCACTTTTAATAGCTCTTCAGTAGAGGTTGGTTCCATCTCCCTTAGAACAAGCCAGCATTAATCTCTTGATGTTTAATAATACTGAATAATTCTCCAGTTATATTTCAATATTCATCAGTAATGAATTTTTATAAGGGCTGATCTTTGAATCTCTCTTCTGCCACCCAGGATAAGCTCAAGTCAACCTGGTGTGTCTGTATATGAAGGAGGATACTTGGCATTTGAGGACTTCGGGGTCAAACAGAGAAAGTTACCAACTGCGTTGATCTATGGATGTCCTGCCAATAGTTGACAGGGCAAGTTAAGCTCACTCCTTGTCCTAAGGGCAAAAAACCACAGAAATGCTAGCAGACTAGCTAACAAAAGGCAGCCCCACATTGCAATTAAGTGCTCATTTGTCAGTATTTCCTGGGAGTCGTGTGTTCCCCTCGCTCCCCGTGTGTCAGTGGCTCTACATTAAGTGGCAGAATTAACACCAAGAGTCTGGGCATCTTAAGTTTAAGCCAAGGTTGGGCTTCTGTGAATGCCAATGCTACTTTTGATCTTTTCCCAGCCTGGCGCATCAGGGTTCACCAGAGAATGAAATTGGTTAGACCGGCATGCCTATCTTCTTATAACTGGATTCTTTTTTTTTTTTTTTTTTTTTTTTTAAAATATATTTTATTGATTTTTTACAGAGAGGAAGGGAGAGAGATAGAGAGTTAGAAACATTGATGAGAGAGAAACATCGACCAGCTGCCTCCTGCACATCTCCCACGGGGGATGTGCCCGCAACCCAGGTACATGCCCTTAACCGGAATCGAACCTGGGACCTTTCAGTCCGCAGGCCGATGCTCTATCCACTGAGCCAAACCGGTTTTGGCTATAACTGGATTCTTCACTCGTAATGCTAATATCTTAAGCAGCATTCATGGAACTCACGACAATCACGGACATGGTCATGTTGGAATTTTAAAAACTGTGTTTGTGGCTGGGGAGTATAGTTATAAAGTAATAAGAAAAATAAAATAAGAAAGATCCCTTGACATCAGAAGAACTCAGGGTGGAATTGCATCACTGCCATTTACTCGCTGGGCAATTTAGATAAGTCACTTGTCTGTGTTAAATAATTCTGTTTGCCTACCAGATATCCAGCTCCATTTCTTCATTCTTTTATTACTTAAGTCCTCCATTTCTTCATTATTAAATACATATCACTTACTGTGTGTCAGATCTTATTGTAAGCACTTTTCAAGTGTTAACCCATTACTAGTCCTGATTGTATTCAGTGCTATACTTGAGTTTAGGGCACTCAATTTAAAACACTCACTGGCTTCCTTACAGATATAGATGGTTATTTGACGTAGTTCTCAATAAGAAGATCACACTTTGGTAAAGCTTCCAGAAAAGTCTTTTTTTTTTTTTTAATTTAAAGGGCTAGATTTGGCTGCCATGGTCCTTTCCTGTTCACCCTTTGATCTTCCATATTTCTTTATCTTCCTACCTGGGATGTATTTACAATGCCCAGAGGTCCAGCAGCCATGTTGACGTTATAAGGATAAAAGCCACATGCTGGGTTTGATGTACCACGGAGGCAGGAGGAGTCTAAGTCCCCCATGGCAAGGCTGACTAGCCTCTGCTGCCATCGCATACTTCTATTACCTGAGAAACAATGCCTTACTCATCCAAGCCACTGTTAGTCAGCTTTTCTATAGTGTGTACCTGAGCAATTTGAATGGTTAAACTCTTTTGGGCTTCAGTTTATGCATCTGTAGAATGAGAAATGTATTTTCTGAATAAGAGGATTGTTAAGATGAAAGCATAGAGCATCTAAAACACAAACCACATATGACATACTATTTTCAATAAACTCTAGTTGTTCTTGCTTTATGGACATAAACTTTTCTCTTTTTCAATGCACATGGGGATAGGCATGAGGGCAGGACATTATATAATCTTGATTGCCAGTAATCTTTCATACTCATTGGGTTAGCTTCAAAAATTTTTTTAAATTGATTTCAGAGAGGAAGGAAGAGGGAGAGAGAGAGAAACATCAATGATGAGAGAGAAGCATCAATGATGAGAGAGAATCATTGATCAACTGCCCCTGCACACCCCACACTGGGGATCCAGCCTGCAACTGGGGCCTGTGCCTTGACCGGGAATTGAATGAATTGTGACCTCCTGGTTCATAGGTGGATGCTCAACCACTGAGTCATGCTGGCCGGGCTGGGTTCACTATAATTTTCTATTCATTAAAATGCTTTTTGTCCTTATTGCCCTTACAGTTAGTGCTATGAGGCACAACAACTGCCCATTTAATGTGAACCCACACCAAATTTGCCTTTTAAAATGTCTTCTTATATTCGATGGCAAGGAGTCCGATGTTGAGGTGGGACTAGAGAATGGGCACGGTTATGTTTTTAGGAAATACGTGCTTTCATGATGGAGTGATCTGCTTGCGAGTCCCATTTCTTCAAGATACATGACCTGTGTGACCATATTGGCAAGTTGCATAACCTTTCTGGGCTTCGGTTTGCCACCTGGAAACAACAGGGATAAAGCCCATCTCTCAGGTGCCTTGTGAATATTCCATAAGTTAATGCCCTTGGCTGCACAGTGTCTGGCCTTCAGAGGGGTTCCATAAGCATTCCCCCACCCTTTTTTTTGCCCCCTTCTCAGATTTTTCTCATCTAATAGGTAGGTTCCTTTCACCCCTGTCAATGATTGTGGCACCATTCCAAGAATTTTCTCAGAGCCTACTGGCCAGAGAGAAGAAGGCTGTTGCTGCATTGGACATCTGCATAGAGAGCTCCATTATAATCAAGCTGCAGTATTAGCTGAATATAGCCCCTAAAGGGATTCACTCTAAGTGATGCTTTGCACCATGGGAAGATGGATTGCATTTGTAAAAAAAGAAAATAAAAAGCTTTGAAAAACAGAACATTCTATTAGACGCAGAATCCTAATAAACACTGCCTTCTGGAGAGATTGAGGTTTAGAAAACAAAATGGAAATGACAGGCAGAAAAAATATGAGAAATCTGAACCTCTCTCCTTCCACATCACCATCATTGGCTTAAATAAAATGGAGATATGCTCTGTCTGAAATAACTATTGACACTGGAACCCTTGCCAGTGAGTAACCTAAACATCGATCGGAGAACAACACTCATCTTTAAGCGATTTTCTCATCTGCAGTGGTGAGCAGGGCATGGAGTGAATGGCAGAAAAAAAGTGGTTGGAATCACATCAAATGATGAAATTTCCAGAAGCTTAAACGCTTACAGATTTCTGGTCACTTATTGAAATTCTGAGAGGCAGCAGATATCATCTGCGCTACCTTAAGAGGCAGTGGCCTCACGCAGTTCCCAAAATACCCAGGGACAGAGAGAAATATTTAGAACTGGCCCCAGATGGGAGAGAGCTGCTTCTGTGGAAAGTGGCTTCTTTTGCTCAGAGGAATTGTAGAGCGCATGTTTGTCATAGCAGTTTAGACTATTGCCTTTGATTTTCTTAGCAGATGGGGTCTTTCCAGTGTGAGCCTTCTCCAGGGCTGAGCCTGTGACAGCCTTTGTGAGCTCGGTAACCCTCCCTCACTGGGAAGACATGACTGGTCTGGAGTTGGACTCCCCAGTCCAACTGGATCATTCTCATTCTTTGACAGTTTTACTGTGAAAAATGAAGATGGGACCGTGGGTGCTGAGCCAGGGTGATGGCAGATTTCTGTTGACCTTTAAATAAGAGGTCCTTGGAGTTTGTCATCTTCTCTGAGACTTGTGATAGGAGGTCTGTGCTGAACATGCCCATGGTTTCCGCCGTCTACCCGTGTGCCACACAGATCTACTTCTCCACGCAGGGTTAGGGAACAACTCTTCCACGGTTTCTTTCTTCTTGAGGGAAACTTCATAAAGGAGACTACTGAGATGAACAACAGCTCTTGTCACTACAGTTCACTTTGGGGTTGCCACGATCCATCCATCCTCCACGATCCATTCTAAATTCTCCGTATCCTCACCTTGGAGCTTAGGGTGGCTTATCTGGTAGTATTACCAACCTTCATACCTGAATGATCTGGACACTTGACAATTATGCCCTTCTCAGCTAAGGGTTGTTACATGTGTGTGCTCACAGTTATTTTGGTGCCTGACAGAACCAGGGGACACTCAGTGGATTACCTAGGTCAGTGGTCGGCGAACTGCGGCTCGCGAGCCACATGCGGCTCTTTGGCCCCTTGAGTGTGGCTCTTACACAAAATACCACATGCGGGTACGCACGTACAGTGCGATTGAAACTTCGTGGCCCATGCGCAGAAGTTGGTATTCTTGCTACTGCGGAGATAGTATCATACAATGATCTCTAATATAATAGATGTCTTGCATCCTGAAGGATGACACTCAATTCTTTCAGAGTGTTTCCTCCAGCTGGCACTGTACTTGTGCCTGTAGAGCTGTTCTAGTGTCCTGTGAAGCTATCTGGCTGCTTTTGGATAGTATAATATGTGATATGACTAGTAAACTCCATAGTCGTGGGCCAACTCCTACACCGCTTTCTCTATAAAGTGGGTCCCCTGATTAGCTGCTATGCCATGTGGAATTTCATGATGCGGGCCAGGAATTCCGTAAGTCCCCAGAGAGTGGTTCTGGAATAGATTCCATGCATGAAAGGCAAATTCATACCTGAAACAGTTATCTATTCCAGTAGGTCTGGGAGGCACATCCTTATGGTTGCCACCATTTCTTAACCTGGACTTTGAAGCTCCCAATAATTTAGTCCCAACCTTACTTTTCTTTTTAATGGTTTCCTTCTTTTTTTAAAAAATATATTTTTTATTCAGAGAGGAAGGAAGAGGGAGCAAGAGATAGAAACATCAATGATGAGAGAGAATCATCAATTGGCTGCCTCCTACACGCCCCCTACTGGGGATGGAGCTCAAAACCCGGGCATGTGCCCCGACCAGGGATGGGAACCATGACCTCCTGGTTCATAGGTTGACGCTCAACCACTGAGCCACACCAGCAAGGCCCAACCTTATTTTTCATAGCCAGTTTTTTCCTATTCTTGTATTTTGTGAAGCGTGTATTCTGGACAGTCGATGGGCTTTGCTGCTTTGTGCCTCAACAGCAGTTTGATAAGAGAAAGGGAAGAACTCTAACTCACATTTACATAGGCCTCATGGATTAGGATTCAGCCTTATTCTCCTTTTAGTTTATTTTCTTGCTTATGTGTATGTTTCTTTTACAGATAAAGAAACGGAACTTAAAAGAAATTCTACTGTTACAGACTCGCATGCCAGGAAACTCTAGAGTTATTCAGGATGAGACAAGTAGCGAACGCACTCCAGTAACTTCATAATAAAGCCAACGTAATCTTGGCTTTTAATTTTATAATGTTACTAGAGGCCTGATGCACGAAATTTGTGCAAGAGTAGGCCTTCCTTCCCCTGGCTGCCGGCACCGGATTCCCTCTGGAGCCCGGGATCCGGGCTTCCCTCACAGCCCTGACTTCATCTGGCAGGATGGAAGGACGTCCGGGAGGACATCCAGTCTAATTAGCATATTAGGCTTTTATTATTATAGATTCCCAAAGAAAGCTTGAACATTTCTCGTTTTATTTCTCCTAGAGAAAACAGAGATTTTCCTAGATCAGAACTGGGAAGGTTTGGGGAATGCTGTATGTAGAGTTTTGGAAAACGGCTCAACCAAGGTGAGGCTACAAAATCCCTCCGAGTCCTGGGAAATGTGAACCTAGGCCTGTGTGGAAATAAGTGCACATTTTCTCCAGAGTTCAAAGGATTTACCATCTGGTCCATTCTGCTGAATTAAATTAGAAGAAGATCCTCTCTTCTGCCACCCCTTTTTCTCCTCAACAATTTCGCTCTATGAAATCAAGCTCAGAGTTTTGTTTTGATTTAACTCTAATTGGAGCCATGCTTTTACTGAATCTAATTTCAGTTGAAACTAATTACAGGGGAAAAGGTCATAGCTGTATTGAGAGTATTGCTCTGCTCAAAATATATTGGCACCAGATTATAGTCACTCTGCTGGTGTGGAGATTCAGATGAAGACACGAGTGAACTACCAAAACATTCTGCACCTTTCTTTTGTTTAAATCAGCAGGGAAAATCCACACATAGTTATTGACAAGAAAACCTTTCTTGGGTATGAATAAATACAAGCTTTTCAGTTGATTTGTGTCTATTTCCTGAGAACAATCTGGGAATTGGCAAGTAAGAGATGTATTTTGTGCCTGTTGAGCTTTGAAATGATGATACAATTGTGTTTCAATTGGTGCACCGTACTCACCTATATAAAATGCTCTTTTATAATAACCTGGCAGTCTGTAGGGGGAAAAGAAAAAGACAAATACCATTCACTTGGCAAGGGGTGAAAAGACATTTAAGTGCATGTTTGAGATAAACATTTGTTCAAACTGAGAGTGAGGCTTTGACTTTTAAATAGTTACATGATAGCTGGCCTAATGCTGTTACCTTTGAGTCCAAGGCAGATTCCTTTTCCTGACCAGACTCACCATGGATTCTTATTAATGTGCACCTATTAGAGCATTCTCTATCTGTTAACCAATAGCTATGGCTCATCTCTGGTATTTAACACAAGTCAGTGTCAGTTAGTAATATAATATTGGTGTCAGGGTAAGAGTGCTACAGAATACGAGGCAGCATCAGAGTGTACCATGGTCTCTGCAGAAGTTTGCTTTCATCTATTATCTAGCTCTGAAAATCATATAAATAATGTTCCTATGAACATTTGGAGTCTAATACTCTGCCTCGATGTTTCTGTTGTGATGGGGGAAGTGACCCAGAATGAGGCAACACAGATCAGATTAAGCACAAGGTTTCCTACCTTCCTTCACTTCTGAACCTCTGTGCGAATTTCCCATCCTGCTTTTTAAATTTTTTTTTTAATCTTCACCCAAGGATATTTTTTTCCAGTGATTTCTAGAGATAGTGGAAGGGAAGGATGAGGGAGAGAGAGAAACATTGATGTGAGAGAGACATGTCCATTGGTTGCCTCCATACGCGCCCCTACTGCCCTTGACTGGGAATTGAATGTGACCCTTTGGTTCACAGACCGACGCTCTAACCACTTACCAACCCAGCCAGGGCCTACCCTGCGTTCTTTTGTCTATAGTGGTAGCAGCAGGGTGTTGAGAGCGCTATTTACTTATCGAAAAGGAATAAGAGGTTGGTACCCTTGACGCTCAAGTACCAAATGCAAATAAAGAAAAATATCAGTGGCTTCCAGTAGCCTACCAGAGTTGGGGACCATTGGTCCTGGAATGCCAAAAATGTAACATATAGTTTTAAGGAAGTATATTAATACTGGAGTCTGCATGCAGGCCCTGGAGTATTCATTAAGAAATAATTATTTTGGTCCAGATATAAGTGGTAAGATAGTTTTCTTTAAACTAAGACTTTACTGTTTTGGAAATATATCTGCAACCCATATGTTGGGTCTATTCAGATTTTCAAGTGCCCAGATAGTGAAGACTGAAATAGATGCTGTGGTAGAGGGAACAGAAGAGCCATCACAGTCAAACATTGTTATGCATCCTTATGGAATTATTAGCTAAAGGTCCCTTGCCCTTGTATCTTTAATTATGTATTTATTTGTTTCAAGCTAGCTGCCCACTGTTCAATGCTGCAGGTATAAAAGAAAGAGCCAGGCCGGTGTGGCTCAGTGATTGAGCATCAACCCATGAACCAGGAAGTCACGGTTTGATTCCAGGTCAAGTCACATGCCTGGGTTGCAGGCTCGATCCCCAGTGGGTGTATGTGTAGGAGACAGCCAATCAGTGATTCTCTCTCATCATTGATGTTTCTCTCCCTCTCCCTTCCTCTCTAAAATCAATAAAAATATGTTAAAAAAAGAGAAAAAGTTACACATGAGTGATTAATGGACCTAGAGTTGCCCGGCCAGGCTCACTATTGGGACATAAACAATCAGGTAGTTAGTGGAACAACCCAGTGGTCGTTGGGGGACCTGATGTTGCCTTGGTCTGGTACAGAGCATATTTAGCTCCAAGGAGTCAGGTATGGACCCCAACGTGCAATCAAGCCCCATTGTAATTCAGTGATTTTCAGATTATCCTGCGAGGTCTCTCCCTCTCTTCTGGTCCATATAAAATTGTGAGTTATAGTTGTATGTATCATTTCAAATGAGCAAATTGCTATCTCCTGGTAAAATGAAGCCATTAATTAGGGTAATTAAACATAGTTCCACTGGAGAGTGGAAACTTTTATAAAAGAGTCATTCTCCACCAGGGTCCTATAACCCCATCTCCGCCCACTCAACTTACTGACATTTTATAATGCTATCATGGGTAAAGAATAATCATAATACTTAGCATTTATATAGCTCTTCACAAACATTAGCTAATTAATCCTCATGCCACCTCTGAAAGGCAAGCGTGGTGTCTATTGTTATCTGCACTTCGCAAAGCCTGGAACTGGAGAAATGTTAAGAGATTCTCAGAAAGGTTAAGAGACTTGCCAAAGGTCACACCACGAGACAGCGATAGAAGCTGAATTCCAGCTGAGACATCATGCCATGCAGACAGGTGGCCTCTTGGAAGTCTGAAGGCTCATTAGAAATATGAGACCAGCACGGACTACATGAAACACCAGCCCTGCTGCAGAGAAAATACACAGCTCAGTCACTGGAAACAGGAGACATGTATGCATCCATACATGATCACAGGAAAGAAGCAATGGATCTCAAGTTCTTAGTCTACCCTTGGTGGGGAGTATGCGTCTGGCAAAGCAGCTTTTATCCTCTTTTCTTCTCTTTTTTAAAAAATATTTTTATTGATTTCAGAGAGAAAGGAGAGAGAGAGAGAGAGAGAGAGAGAGAAACAGAGAAACATCAATGATGAGAGAGAATCATTGACTGGCTGCCTCAATTCCCTTACAGGGGATTGAGCCCATAACCGGGGCATATGCCCTTGACCAGAATCGAACCTGAGATCCTTCAGTCTGCAGCTGACGCTCTATCCATTGAGCAAAACTGGCTAGGGCTTTTATGCTCTTTTGAAAGCATAGAATAAAATGTGCTAAGCTCTTAAAAACTGCCAAGAAGTCGAGTATAGTTTCAAAATTACACTGCTCTTCTCTGGCTAGTGTGAGACTGCTAGAATCCCCCACTGAGGTATAATGCAAGGGTAGCAAGTTTCATACTTGTAGACCCAAGAAAACTCAAGAGGAAGGATAATCACCTGGCTTATACATGCTACTTGCAACAACACACACACACACACACACACACACACACACACACACACACACACACACAACGAAAAAATCCAAAACAATGAAACAAAAAAAAATCCCCTAAAGTTTACCTATTCAAATGTAGGAAATTATTTGATTTACATAAGAAATATGCTTCCTAATGGTCACCAATTTATATGAATGAGTAACATGATAAATACATCCTAAATGATAAAACTGCCTTTCAAAGGTAAAAAGGTTGAAATCAAGAAGGGAGCTCATAGGAGGAATGAGAAAATGTTAAATTAACAAAAAGTCAGAGTTACCTTAATATAAAAGCATCTATGGGTCTTCAGAGTATTTGAGATGTCCTGCCAAATCAATTATTAAAAAGTCAGACTTTATTTTCTAAAAATTAATTTTTGTATAGCTCTTTACTGTTACTAATGGACAATCCTAGAATAAAAATGTTCACGTTGATGTTGTGAAAAGGAAAACTCGCCTCTCTTCTGTATATGAATTCCTGAAGCATAGATAGAAGAAAAATCTTCAGGTTGGGAAGAGGAGATGGAGAAGGTAGCTCTAACTCTCTCCTGAAATGTAAGGTGTCACCACTCTAGTTGCTGGAAAACACTGCCTCAACCCAGGCCCAGCTCCATATAACACTTAGTGTTGGTATGACAAAGTCCATCGGCTCCTGGAACAAAAAATGAGATAATCTGACACTTTCTAAAAAAGACTTTATAGCATAAAGAGAAAGGGAAGGCAGAGACAAATTAAACCATGAAACTATAGGAAGCCGGAACATCCACCCATCACTCAAATCCAATATTAAGAAGTCGTGGCTTCAAACAGTTGGCCCACCTTTGTGGCATTTTACCTGCATTGCAAGTAGGTAGAACTACCCTATAAAGCTAACTTCATTGGTTAATAATTCACATGATTATTTATTCATCAATACATAGATATTTATTCTTAGCAGTATCTAATATATAACTCATGTATTCCAATGTTTATTGCAATTTATTGGTCACTCCTATATATGGCATATCTAGAATGATAATTGTTTACTGAAATCTTTATTATAGTCTCACTTTTTGTTTGTTTGTCAGAGATTGATAGGATCTCTTAGAAAAAGGACTATATTTGGCAACTTCTGCCATGGGTGGTAGGTGTATTAGAAGCCAGCTACATACCATGGTCTAAATGCCCAACCTAACTTTTAGTCTGAGAATGTACTACGTGAGAACAAGCACACTGGCCATCAAAAGAGGAGAAACACACTGGGAATCTAAACTTTGAAGGCAATTTCGAATTGTCTGTAACCAAATTTTTAAATTATTATTTTCTCTATATTCAAACATGGGCTGCCACTTAGAATGACTTTAAGAAGACCATTGTGATTTTGTGTGGCTTGTCATCAATCAAAACAATTCCTCTTGAGCATCAACACACGAGTCTTGATTATTTTGTATGAAATCACTCAGAGTTGGAGGGTAAAGACGGAACTTCATAATCAAATAGTAAAAGATTGCTTCCTTTATCCACACATTTTCGTATTAACCAACATCCAACTTCCTGGCATATTGGTGCTTTAGCCTAATAGGGTAGACATGTATTTGATTCATTAGTATTCATTAGTATTCTTGGACTGACGGTAACAGGGTACTCACTTTCAATTCTGAAAAGGCCCTCTCTCTAAGGTGACTTACACATTCATTATATTCCGAAGCCTTGACTATGTAAATTAGTAATCAAATATTCTAAATGGGTGCTGGAAAATAATTTTATCTGCCGCTGGCATCCTAAATCATAGTCATAAAGTTTAAAAACTCTGATTGGGGAGTTTTGTTAAAATGTCTTCCTAAATGTTATTTTGGTACATTTTCCAAGGTATTAAATCTTCTCTAAGCATATGAAAAAAATCTACATATGTACATGTAAAATTTATTTAGAAGGCAAATCAAATTGGCTGTGAAATTTTTTTACTATGTTTAATTTAGTCAACTTCCTCCTTGTGAGATGAACTAGCAGAATGAGCAAACTTTAACTTACTGGTTCCTTGATCATGTGATTGCTGTGTTAATCATTTTAATAGGCTGTTTGTCTTCTCTGGGTATTTTGTAAATGTTTGAGATAATGCACCAACAAATTAATTTCTAATAATTCTCTATTTGCACAATACTTCAAATGGTATCCATCATTCTCAGGCATTTAATTACAGTTCTATAAAAGTGTGAATAGTTGATGTAAATGCTTCTTTGACGTTAAGGAATTTGAGAGAAAATAAGTAATTTAAATACTTTACCTGGTACCTCATTCTCACCACTGATTTACAAAATTCACTATGGATGAGGTTACTAGATGGTTCTAGACAAGTGAGAGCTTTAGCTACAGAATTAGCAAAGGGTCTCATTATAAATGACTGTCACCCCCAATGTGCTCCGAGGTGGACCCCAGAGAGCAACCTCCAAAAGACATTGATAGCCCACTGTGGCTCAGTGGTTGAGTGTTGACCTATGGAGGTCACAGTTCGATTCCTGGTCAGGGCACATGCCTGGGTTCAGGCTCAATTCCCTGTAGGGGACATGCAGCAGGCAGCCAATCAATAATTCTCTCTCATCATTGATGTTTCTATCTCTCTCTCTCTTCCTTCCTTTCTGAAATCAATAAAAGAAATCTATAATAATAAAAGCATAATATGCTAATTAGACTGGATGTCCTTCCGGATGAAGCCAGGGCTGGGAGAGAAGCCTGGGTCCTGGGTGCCAGAGGGAAGCCGGTGCTGGCAGCAGCGGGGAGGAAGGCCTATTCTTGCATTAATTTTGTGCATTTGGCCTCTAGTATATATATATATATATGTAAAAGGCATTGATAGCTATTTTTTTAGTAACTTTTTATTTTCTACTATGTTTTGAGCATGGTGCTAGATGTCTGGCATCCAGTATCTTAGTCAGTGCTAACATGAACTATGAAAACTTGATATCATTATCTTTAGGACTGCACAGTAATTAAGAGTATGGACACAAGACTGGCTATCAGAGTTCATATTTCAGTTTCACTACTTACTTGCTGAGTAACAATGAGCAAGTCACTTAACCTCACCTAATCCATTGCTTCACGTGTAAAACAGGGAAATAGGAACAACATGATCTAGTCAGTAGGAGATTGAAAGGATGCTACCTTAGCATCTTTTCTGGTGCCTTGTAACACTAAATCAAAGTTAGATGTACTTTCTGTTATCTTACCAATGAGGAAATGGAGGGTGTGGAAACACATGTACATGACTAACATGTTAGAGCTTAGATTCAAATGGAAGCCCTGCTGCTCCCAAAGCACCCTTCTACCCTCCAGTCATGCCACTGTTGTTTCATGCTCTGATCAGGGCGAAGGTATTTTGTTAATATATAATGTTATCCTGCATCCTCGTTTATGTCTGTGGTCTCTGTGCAATTATTAACAGTGTCCCCTTTAACTCTCAAAATTATCCATTTTAGATGATGAAATTTGTGCTCTCCCTACTAGTAACCTATATTTTTATTTATGTTTTGGTGACAAATTATTATTTTTAGTTCTAAGTCTTCCTGTGGCCAACCTAGTGTATGTATGTGCGTGCACACACACACACACACTTCAGTTGATGATGGATTTTATAAGGAAGTTGCAGATACTATGTGATAAAATAATTTGATGTACTTTGCATCCAAGTAATTAATCACAATTCAGCAACTTGATGGCTTATGGAAAGTGAACGCACACCGGTTTAAAAATCTTGTCTTATTCCAACACAATTGCAAGTCTGTTCCTGATGTTGGGAGCTCCACACCATTTCCATGTGAATGGATACACACTAGCGTTGACTACTGTTGAAATCAATTTTGGCTATTAATAAAAGGCTGTTTGTTTCAGAACCAGAAAAACATGACTAATAGATGTTTGTAGTCTACGAATGGCTTCTAGGTGTTATTCTATTGGAATTTCTTCCAGAGAGAGAGGAAGATAAAGGCGATGCGGTATTTCTAATATAAGCTTCTCCCCTTCTTCCAAGGGGAATTTAGCTCATACTTAACTTTTATTGTTTTCTTAGTAGTCCTATAAAGCAACAGATATTAGTCCTTTGTAAACATCCTTCTTGTGAGAAAAAAGTGTCTCCCTTGTTGATTTCACCTTTAAACACAGTGCATTTGTATCTACGTAAGTGGACTGTCTGCATATGTCAGCACTGAAATATTTGCATCAGTGAGACTCAGAGTGAGAGCCAAGAATTTCCTGCTGTTCCTTATATACTGAATCTTTGGGGACACCCCAATTCAACAGCTTTATTTTTATTCCTTTGAGACTTGGTAATGTTCACGCCTTTTATATTTCCCCGTATTCAGCATTTTATTTACAAAGTATATTTCAGTTCCAGGCAGTTAAAATATTTCCTTTTGTACTGCGTTTATGAACACATGTTTTCCTATTGTCATTGGAGGCCAAACCATAGCAACGTGTTTAGCCTTCTGCTCACCCAATCATATTCCGCCTAAAAAATAGACTTTCATCGGGAGAAATTCCCCGTGGAGTAGGAAACACAGCTATTTCATCCTACCCGGCGCCCCGCAGAGAGAGACACTGTTTTCCTTCTGGGAAAGGACACTCACGTTTTGAGCATCTCGGTGCCACACCGTTGGGGAAAGAGCTGAAGAGAAAATAGACCATCTTGCTCAATTCTATTGTGCAGAATAGGAAGAAACTCTTTGTTCAGATTGCATGTCCTCCTCTTTCTTGCTCAATCTTTGGTCTTTGAAAATGCTACCCTTAACTCAATAGGTAAGCTGCAAAAAAATAGAGCGCTTAAAAGTATACCAGGGATAGAGAGCGGAGCGGGGTGATTGATCTTTGAGTAGGTATCCAACGGCGCAATGAAATGCTCAAGCAGGCTCCTTTTTATTTCAGAATGGGTTTGATTCAGAGGGGTTTTATAGCTGCTAAATCATGCAGTTGGCAGAGATTGTGCGTGCTTCCCACAGTTACTTTGAAAGATGTCAAATTTGGCAAAGGCAGTAAAAATACTGGGATTTACTGAGTTGGCTTTTTTCCCCCTCCCCCTCCTAGAGAATGCTCCAAAATGCAGCGTGCTCAGAAGGGGCATAGCACAACATTAGGGTGCGGAATCACAGATTTCACAGGGAGTGCGGCTTTCTCAGCCCGGGGCGTGGCGGCTGCTTCCTTGGCAAAAGGCGGGCAGCCTCTATGCTGCTGTAAGGAAAGTCTCCTCTTTACCACCATGGGCATGGCTTCGGTGTCCTTCCCATTGGCCTCGAGAGCTGCTCATTTCCAGCAGAACAGCCCTTGCCCTTGCTCATCCAGAGAGAAGGAGATCTGAGGCAGCACCTCCAGACAGGTAGGCGTGTCTACACAAGATCGCCGCCTTTGTGTTGGCCCAGTCCACTCCTCATGAGCGTGGCTCTGGATTGAGAATGCCTTGGTTTGGACATCAGTGCCACCCGTGACAAGCATAACTTTCCCAAGCCCCGGCTTTACTATGTCAATGGACGTAACAGATGATGTCATTAGGCTGCTAGAAGATGAAGTGAGATGCAAAATACTTAGGACGGACACATAATAGATATAAAAAAATGCCATTATAACTATTATTATTACCTGAAATAAATGGGATTTATTATTTTTATTACCGACCTAGAATAGATTATTACTCAGAAAGTTCACATTTGTTGTCACAATACAAATTGTGTAATCGTTACTGCTTTACAAGTAATAGAATAGCTCACTAGATCTTGTATGGAGAAAGTGGTACAGCTCTCTGTGGGTCCCTCGGTGCTGTTCTGCTATCGATGAGTTCAGACTGATATTGCTCTCTGTGTGTAGTCTGTTTTTTAAAAAATCAGCTTTTTAAAGCTAATATGGTCTTTAGAGCCAAGCTCATGGCTCCATTGATACCGAAAACATGTGTTAATATGTAAGAACATATACAACAAGATAACTGAAGGATGCACCCAACTGGTCTAGGTAACTGCTAAGAAATTGCTTACCTATAGCAGACTGTGTATAAATCCATTCCTAAAACCCATTGATATCTGAAGCTCAAACAATCCCTGATTATAGGGTGGGAAATCACAGTAGTTCTATACTTCTAAGCACTTCCATGGCTGATATCAAGAGCTCGATCAATATGACTTTTCGATGTACTTAGCCATGTGCTAGTCACTGCGACAAGGTTTTGAAATTGGGCCCTTACAACAATCCTAGCATTCCCATTTGCAGATGAAGACACATTCTTATTTAAGAGGAAAAAGTTTTTTAAATTCACATGACCTTTAACACTTTGAGATTCAGACATTCAGTTACTTATTCTCATTCTGGTAAGAACAGTCTATTTTTATCAATTGCCATAACCCTCACGGCTGGCACAGTGCCTGACACACAGTACACACTCAATAGATATTTTAATAAGTGTGTGCATAAGTGTTAATATAGAGATTCTGGAGAACTACAATGTCTTCATTGTCTAGATCTCCTTTAAAACCTATCCCTATCTATAATGAAGTATACAAGCCCCTGGTTCCTTGAAAGCATGTCGAGGGTGATTAAGGTAGAAACCGAGTCTGATAAAGCTTCAGGGATTATCCAAAACTGTGACTAATCCTTTATTGTCGGGCTAAAGGGATTCCGGCAGAAATCAATCCATCAAACAAGTAAGAAGATGGAAGCATTTAACTAAATCTCCCAACTCTGCCAACTGAAATAAATATAAACAAGCAAGCCCAATCTTGTAGAGTGGTGATAGATAACTTGGGGCTGGTATTTCAGGCCATGTTCCCATTCTCTTTTCCCCATAGAAGCCACACCTGCCAGGCAGCATCCATAATCTTGTGAGCCAATTCCTTAAAATAATTCCTTTATATATACAAGTCCTATTCATTCTCCGTGTTTTTTTTTTTCTCCTGGAGAATCCTGACAAATACAAAGATATGGGGGTGAAGGATCCAAAAGGCTGTGAGAAGGTCAGAGATAATTGCAGCCATCATTGCAGATAGGGTATCACAGTGGGTGAGCCACTGGCTGAGATGGTTGTACTCTGAAGTCCACTGGGATAGTGGTCATATCTGGGAATCCATCCAAACGAAGTGACATTTACCTCAGTGCCACAGATACCCAAATTATTAATCAAGACATGTC
>NW_006282381.1:1513493-1537391 GCF_000327345.1 Myotis davidii
GCAACTCTTCCGGGAAAAGGTGAAATGGGAATCTGTAGTAGCATAGCTAAGGCTCTCTCACATGCTGTATGCCATTGTCTTCTTTAAGATCTACAAGCAAGCCTTAAAGGCAGATGAGACTATTCCCATATGACACACAAGAAAACCAAGACTCAGAAGAGTGAAATCACTTGCCAAATTCACAAGGCTGGTAGGTGCTGGCGACAGGACTCACACCCACGCATGCTGCTCCCAGCATCTGTCTCGCCTGCTATGGTCTTTCTCCCTTTGGCTCTGACAGACACTCAAAGGTAGGGGTTGTCAGAACTTCAGTACTTAGATGTTCATATGGAACCATCGGGTCTAAACAAAATTATGTTCTGCATTTCTAGTGCCGTCTTTACTGAAATAATTAGTATTATCCTGTGAACAGAATATCTAGAGTGATTTTTTTTTTTTTTTACCATCGAAGTCTCTGACTGCATGAAATTTCATGTACTATATTTCAGAACGAGTGTGTCCAGTCCCTTCCACTAGAAGATCTGGACTTGACATTGGACTTGGGGGTCATTGTTAAATGGTGGGAAGGAAGGACTCATGAAGGGATGACTGGGGCTATGTCTCTCCAGGTATTAAGTGTACTTGAGTAGAAGAAAATGTCTTCTTTTCAGAGGCTGGGCTTTCATACGAATCCCCTCTCCCGAACTGCTTTAATTAGATATTCCGCTCTATTTCTTCATTGTGAAGAAGTTTGGGAAAAATATGGACTCTGACATTTATTTCAATAGGAAAATCTGTCTCTAAATTTCTAGTATCTTTTTCTGTATCCTTTGTGGCTGTACCTTTGTCACACCAGTGTGATTAGTAAGAAGCACAGGAACATTTGCTTCCACTAGGTTATTTGTCTCGGGTAGAAACGTAGAATAATATAGATAGAAAAGTAGCTTTAGACCGTGTGTTTCAGAAGTCATACTCAACACAACCATAACAACCTGGATGGAGAAGTCCCAAGAACTAGGCATGGTCCTGGCAGAATTGTGTGTATTGTCACACCCAGTTCTCATAGCAGTTGTGTTTCCTCATTAACTTATTCATACACTGAGATGTGGAGACGTGAAGATGTGACCAAGGTCACACGCGAGGATGAGGATCCAGCCAGAATTCCAACTCAAGCTTGCCCGTTCCTTCAGCTCATGTCATTTTTCTCTCTCTGGGTATACATCTAACTTCCCGAAAGCTCTACAAAGACTTGTGCTGCCCAGTGAGCCATGAGACAACAGGGGGAGCCCCATGCTATCTCTTAGAATAACAAATCCTTAAGTTACATGCAGCGAGAGAATGTGGGTATCTGGAATTCCAGCTGGGAGTGTGGCCAACCAGATGAGCGGACGCCTCAGGGAGGCTGCATGAGAATTTGGACGTTTTCTCATCCTTTAACAAGAAGCAGCAAATTTTTGCGCGAAAAGAAATGCCATTTGACACATGCACGAAGTCTGTTGGGCCAAACATTCTTCCCTGGGATCTGTAGGCATCTGTTTCCCGGCATCCCTTGGAGGTCAAAGACCACTTTTCCTTCTGGTCCCTAAATCCACAAGCCTCAGAGCTGCATCTTGCAGGCGCCGCTTTCCAAATGGGACGCGAAGCATATTTTCTCTCTCGTTGCCTCTTCATGCAGTCAGTTCCCTTCTGTTGCTCGCTGGAGGGGTTATCTCTTTTTAGTTACAGCACAAGGGTGATATTTTTGCAATCTTATCACGGAGCCGTGGCACATGTTTTCTCTTTTACCCAACGAGTCTGTCTAATGGAATCAGAGCGCACAGCCCTAGCCGTTTTGGCTCAGTGCATAGAGTGTCAGCCTGCAGACCGAAGGGTCCCAGGTTCGATTCCTGTCAAGGGCACATGCTGGGGTTGCGGGCTTGGTCCCCAGTATGAGGCAGCTGATCAATGATTCTCTCTCATCATTGATTCTTTAAAAAAAAAGAATTAGCACAAACCAGTCTTGCCTTTCCTTCTGGTCCCTAAATCCACAAGCCTCAGAGCTGCATCTTGCAGGCGCCGCTTTCCAAATGGGACGCGAAGCATATTTTCTCTCTCGTTGCCTCTTCATGCAGTCAGTTCCCTTCTGTTGCTCGCTGGAGGGGTTATCTCTTTTTAGTTACAGCACAAGGGTGATATTTTTGCAATCTTATCACGGAGCCGTGGCACATGTTTTCTCTTTTACCCAACGAGTCTGTCTAATAGAATCAGAGCGCACAGCCCTAGCCGTTTTGGCTCAGTGCATAGAGTGTCAGCCTGCAGACCGAAGGGTCCCAGGTTCGATTCCTGTCAAGGGCACATGCTGGGGTTGCGGGCTTGGTCCCCAGTATGAGGCAGCTGATCAATGATTCTCTCTCATCATTGATTCTTTAAAAAAAAAGAATTAGCACAAACCAGTCTTGCCATCCTGAAGCTGGTTGCCACGGCCCAGGACTGTGATGACTGGACATTCGCTCCACCTGAGGGCATGATGGTTCTGGGACTAGGATTCATTTCTGTAGGAAAAAAAGCGCTGGAATCATTCCTTAATTCCTTTTCTCTCTGTCTTCCCTTTCCTCAAGATTTCTCAGTCTTGGCAGTCTAGACATTTTGGGGCTGGAAAATTCCTTATGATGGAGGGCTGCCCTGGGCCTTGTAGGATCTTTAGCAGCATCACTAATTACTAGAAGCTAGGAACACCCCCCAGTGTGACAACCAGAAATATCTCCAAGCATTTCATGTTTCCTAAAAGGTGAAATAGCCCCTGGTTGAAATCACTGTTCTCTCTCTCTCTCTCTCTCTCTCTCTCTCTCTCTCTCTCTCTCTATCACACACACACACACACACACACACACACACACACACACACACTAGTACTTGGAAAGGACAGGTCTTTTACTAAAATTACCAGTCATTTGCGTGGTTTTGTGGATTTGACTATGGGAGAAATTGTTCTACATCTAAAAATACTCGGCGAGCTGTTTCTTTAAAGGCAAACCTTGAGGTTGAGTAACTTCTTAGGCCTGTGCACAAGCTTGAAACCATCTGGAGTTGAACCAACCCCGAAGCCTCGCACACCTGTCCTGGAAGTTGCCGTTGAAATGCCCGGGGGATGGGATGTGGGAATCATCTCAACGCTATAAAAACAAAAGCTTAGGAAGAAATTGCTTTTAGCTCCCGAACAATTCCGGCTCCTGGATTTCAATTCAAGGCAGTCATAAGCGCTGCTTTTAATGGCTCTCCACGCTGCAGGGTGGCACAGGGTCAGTGCTGTCGCCGGGAGGTCCTGTGTGTAGTGAGACAGCTTATAGACAGCTGTCCTAATGCCACACAAGGAGAAGGCCCACTCCCCCTGGGAACTGCTGTGAAGGGCAGTCCCGTTCTCTCTCTCTCTCTCTCTCTCTCTCTCTCTCTCATTAAAAATTAAAAACACATGCAAATGAGCTATTTCAGTTAATTTGACTTTCCCAGAAGTTGCAGAATTTCAGGCCCATCATGCATACTCACCTACTGAATTCCAAAGAGTGGTCTTCAGGGTTTGGGTCTGAAAAAGTTCTGCTGGTTCTTGGATTCAAGTGGCTTGCACACCATGTTAGGAGACGAGAGCCTGATATGTTGCATCCCCTGAAGCTTTCCTGTATTCTCACTGAGGAGTCAGTTTCTTCCCCGTCACGGGAACTCTGTACTGAACCACAGTTCTGTCTTACATTTTTCTCACTCGACTGTCCCATTTTTAGTTTTTACCTGTCTATGTTTTCTGTGAAGGCTAGAATGATGATGTATTCAAATTATATTCTTACTGTCTTTTTAAAAAAATATATTTTTATTGATTTCAGAGAGGAAGTGAGAGGGAGAGAGAGATAGAAAGATCAATGATGAGAGAGAATCATTGATCGGCTGCCTCCTGTGCACCCCACACTGGGGATCGAGCCTGCAACCCAGGCATGTGCCCTGATCGGGAATTGAACCAGGACCTCCTCAACCACTGAGCAATACTGGCCAGACCATATTCTTACTGTCTTGCAAAGGTCTTGGCATGGGGTGAACAAACCTCTGCTGCATTTAATAGTAACTAAAGCTCTCTTTAAGTGTGCTTCTTTCTATATAAGCAAATTTAAAGTCTTATTAGGTGTTTTTCCCACCCCAAAGCAATATGCTGCCAGATTGTCTTTATCCTTAGCATAAAGAGTTATCATAATTATGTGGCTATATTTGTTTACAAAAATGTCCAATAGAGGCCACGCCTGGGTTTTTAGATCTACCTATTGTTTACATGGGGTGGGCAGCAGGTGAGAGAGTGAAGACAATAAACTTCTGTAGCTCACTGAGTAATAGCCATAGTTAACCTTTATTGAGCACTTACTAAGTGTCAGGGACTGTGTTAATGCATTAAGTGGATTGTCTACTTCAATGGACTCTATGAATCGAATTTGAGAAAATTGAAATGTGGGGAGATTAATTTAATTTCCCAGGATTAAACAAGCAGGAAGCAGGTAGACTAAGATTCATAGCAGCTGGAGTCTGCATTCCTAACCAAGGGCTGCATTCTTCATTTTCTTATTGAACTGAAGACACGTCGTCAGTCCTGGTTTTCGCACCCACTGGTTGCCAGACCAATGTAAATTTTTATTGATTTCAGGGAGAAGAAGGGAGAGAGGGATAGAAACATCAATGATGAGAGAAAATCTTTTAGTGGTTGCCTACTGCATGCCCCCACTGGATATCGAGCGTGTAACCCAGGCATATGCCCTGGCCAGGAATCAAATCTTGATATCCTAGTTCATAGGTCGATGCTCAACCACTGAGCTATGCCGGCCGGGCAAATCTCCCCACTTTTGTAGTAAGTGGAAGCAGAACTGCTTTTTGTTGGGTGGGAGCGAGAAGAGATATCACCTCCTCCCTCAAGGTTGCTTTCTGCTAACATAGCCCTAAAAATGGTCCAGATAAAGCCAGCTCAAGGTTTTGCATTCTTGGCAAACCCAGCAAGAATGTGCAGGGATGCTCAAGGTCCTCTCCCAACACTGACTGTGCTCGTTTGCTTTTCAGATATTGAGGTGGCCATATTGCTCCCCACTCCAGTTTGTCAGCCGCAAATCGAGTTAGAGAGAAAGGGAGAGGTACCAGCTCTGCTTAGAAATGTTTTGGGAGCTTTTCAGGTCAGTTCATGTGCAGAGGTTTGGTGAGTAGTGTAGGGAGCACAGGAGCGGACACATTGGGTTTAATCCGCTTGTGTTTCAATGGCTTAGAAACAACACAGGATCCCAGATCAAACTGAGGTATGTGCACACACAGTGTACCTACACTGAGAAATAAAAGCACCATTGACATCGATGGGTATTTTATTAACAAATATTTAGTGACCATCTGCTTTGGTTCAGGAACCCTGTTGGCTGCTAGGATGCAGGAGTGACCTACATAAATTTGGTTCCTGTGCGCACGGGGGCTTGCCATCTAATCATATTGATGGAGGAAAATTCATCATTGTGGGTTTTCCTTTAATAATGTTTACGTAGCACTTGACAAGGCAGGTCATTTCATGTCCAATCTCTCATGAGATCTTAAAAATAATCTAGAGCCCTAACTGGTTTGGCTTAGTGGATAGAATGTCGGCCTGCGGACTGAAGAGTCCTGGGTTTGATTCCAGTCAAGGGCATGTACCTCAGTTGCAGGCTCCTCCCTGTTCAGGACATGTGCAGGAGGCAACCAGCCAATGTGTTTCTCTCACATCGATATTTCTCTCTGTCTTTTCCTGTCTCTTCCACTCTCTCTAAAAATCAATGGAAAAATATCCTTCAGTGAGGATTCAAAATAAATAATCTAGAGATGGCAGTACTACTGAGAAAAGTAGCCAACAAGTAAGAAAAGCGAAGGCTTGGACAAGTGATTTGCCAAAGAACCTCTAGTAAGTAACTGGATCAACACTTGCAAAATACTTCTTAGAAATCTCATTTATTCACTCAAAAAATATTTATTGACCTCTATGTGTTGGCCTCCTACGTCCCTTAATGTCACAAGACACTTTCCCATGTTGTTTGGTCCATGTGGATACTTTTCTTTCCTTCACCTGTTGTATTTTCTGTCTTCCAGATTCACATTCATGATCCTCAACACAGCCTTCCCTACCCTCACATGGCCCCTATGAACTTATCCTTTGTGGTATATATCACTATTATAATCATATACTTATTTATGTGCATAGTTCCTAAACATATGGTGTTGTTTTGTTGTTGTTGTTGTTAATCCTTACCCAAGGATTTTTATTTTTATTTTTTATTTTTTTAAAGAGAGTGTAAAGGAGACAGGGGGAGAGAGAAGCATTGATGTGAGAGAGACACATCCACTGGTTGCCTCCTGCATGTGCCCTTACTGGGGCCAGGGATCGAGCTGCAATTGGGGTACATGCCCTTGACTGGAGTCGAACCCACAACCCTTCAGTCCTCTGGGCGACGCTCTAACCACTGAATCAAACCAGCTAGGGCAACATATGTTTTTATAATTAGACTGAGTGCTCTCTAAGGGGAGGGGCTGTCTACTTTTGTTGACCATGTTTTATAGCACAATATCCAGCATATTCTGAGCATTCCACTAATGATGTGATGACTGAATGAATGACTGTGGTTATGGTTGCTAGTAGTTATCTTTTAATGTGCAGATTGTGCTATGCATTAAGTCCATTTTTCAGAAGGAGAAAACTAGATTCAGAGAGAGTAGCAGGTTCTTCGATGTGGCAGAGCCAACAGCTAATAGAGCTGGTCCTGGAACCCAGGTCAGCATGCATTCAAGCCAGCGCTCTTATCAACCCCAAGGAAGATCCTATTCGTGTCCTCAAGGGGATAATTTGTCTCAGGTAACCCTTCCCGCCTCTCTCTTTTGTTTTGTATCCTGCAAGCAGCTCGCACTGACCTATAGATTCTTTCCCCCAGATGCGTAGCTTCATCCCCAGCTTTATTTGAATTTCCTCCTATTTCCAGCTAAATGTCCAAGCAGCGCACAGCAGGAGGTGACCAGGAAGGGAAGGCTGGCAGGGGAAGGATTTGTAATTAAGCAAACGAGCAAGAGCAGACAGTACCCATGGGCAGCACCACCTGGACCGTCCTTGCAGCCAATGCAAATGTGACCTTCCAAGGGCCTCGGCATGGGGGTGTCAGGGGCTTTAGCTGCCACAGCAGAAATCACTCTGAGAGTGAGGAGGACTGGAGAGAGATGACTTTGTTTCATGAACCACTGTTTCCTGGGCAGAGACTTCTTCAAAGGCCTGCTGCTGTTTTGTGCGTTCAGAAGCAATTTGGAAAATGCCGTCATGTCAACTCTACTGCCTTGCTCTCCAGGGGTTCTCAGTGGCTGCCCATAAAAAATCCCCTCTGAGGCTAAAAGTTACTCAGAGGTGTTCACTGCACTGGGCTTAACTTCAGACATACAGGAGCCAGAATTTTTAATGAGCTTTACAAAGCTTATTGATTGTTTGCTAATTGGAAAAGAAGTGCACACACAGTGTGGAAAAACCTGAAGGTAGAGAAAAGTATCAAGCAACTGAAAAATATCTGTAATCCAGAGTTTATATTTATTACATAATTTACTCCAAGTTTCTCAAGAAATATGTTCAAGTCTATTTATTAAATTTAGTGTTTTGGTTTTTTATTTTTTTTAAAGAAGATTGGGAACTTGAAGCATTGGGGAACTTTCCTTCACCTGATACATTTTCTACCTTCCAGATTCAAGTTGATGATCCTCAACACAGCCTTCCCTACCCTCACATGGCCCCTCTGAATTTTTTTTGCAGTTCAAGAAGGTTGGAACAGCCTTCTTCCTTTCTCTCTTTATCTTTATTATAAGGTGTTAGCACCTTAAAACTCGTTGTTGCATTATGTCTTCTTCTAACACCCAGCACACAAAGTGAAATCTTTATGAGTATAAATACTATGACTACTCTTGCAGGGTTTATGAGTTTGTACATCAGGATTCAGATTTATTCAATACTAGAGGCCCGGTGCAGGAAATTCGTACACTTGGGGGGCATCCCTCAGCCCGGCCTGCACCCTCCCACAGTCCAGGAGCCCTCAGGGGATGACCGTGAGCCCGGCTTCTGGCTGAGTGGCGATCTCCCTGTGGGAGCCCACTGACCACCAGGGGGCAGCTCCTGCATTGAGTGGCTGTCCCCTAGTGATCAGTGCATGTCATAGCGACCAGTCATTCTGCCATTTGGTCAATTTGCATATTAGCCTTTTATTATATAGGATTTGCTCTCTCCTGGGCTTACCAACCAAGTCCCTTAGAACTTAGTGTATTAATTACACCTTTCAAATAACTGTAAAACCAACACCCCATGAAAATGTTACTTATAGAGAGCAAGGCCTGCTGAATCTCCACATGGTCAGGAAAGAAAGAATGACTCAATGGAAGAAAGAGTTGATGAAGGAACAGAGGGATGGAGGAGTAGTTGTGATGAATTCTGTTGGAGTCTCTAGTTGGTGTACCTTCACTTTAATTTCCTTCCCACAATTTACCAGACAAGTGTGGATTCTTTTCACAGTCTTTTTCAACTGAGGGGGATTTTTTTCCTGCCTGGAGACATTGTTCAATATGACATTTGGCATTTATTATTTATTTTTTAATCCTCATCCGAGGATATTTTTTCCATTGCTTTTTTTTTAGAGTGGAAGGGAGAGGGAGAGCCAAGAGAGAGAGAGAGAGAGAGAGAGAGAGAGAGAAGAGAGAGAGACACATTGGCTGCCTGTCTCCTGCTTGTGCCCTGACCAGGGGTGGGGGGTGAACCGACAATCCAGACCGGTGCCCTTGACCGAGACCTGTCAGTGTGCGGGGGCCGATGCTCCAACCACTTAGCCACACCGGCCAGGGCGACATTTGGCACTTTTTTGTTGCCACAACTCAGGTGGTGGGTGTGCTACAGGCATCTAGTGGGTAAACGTCAGGAACGCTGCTAAACATCCTACAAGGCACAGGATATCGTCGTACAACAAAGAATTATCAAAGTGTCTGTTGCCCTAAATGTCAATAGTGCTAAAGCTGAGAAACCCGGCTTTTGCATGAAGGTGGGTATGTTTCTTTGGTCTCACAGGGCGGGATAGAGAAGACTATCACAGTGATCAACGTGAATACCTAGAGGTCAAGGTTGGAGGATTCCTGGCAAGATGATAAGAGTCCCAATAAAACAATACCATCTCTCCTATTAAGAAAAAAAGTAATCTTTTCTTTTCTTGGCACAGATGGGCTTAGGCCTGTAAATCTGCCATTCGTTCAATAATCACATGAAGAGAGCGGATGATTTAGAGCAGTTAGAAGGTTTATCTTGCAGAAGGAAAGCGTGGGTGTCTAAAGAAGAATAGTAAACATAAATTCTGTTTTACATCCGAGCAGCAAAGCCATTTAGAGTATAACACAGCTTCCATCCGAACTACAGCTGAAAGGGATGTATAAGATATGGTCAATGATTTTAAATGATTTATGAGGCTTTCTGTAAAAGAAATACAAAGGCCTTGGTAGAGCCGGGCCGTTCTGATGTGCCATAATAGAATTTTATACTGTTTTTCTCACAGTCAAATAAAGTTCAGTAGTACAGATAGATTGTTACCTTGTATTAGTACGTCCTAGGCTGCCTGTCAGAATGCTTTAGTCAGAGAGACAGATTTATATTTCACAAGGAAATGATTCCTAAAGCTCTCCCATTAATAATATTTTATTGAAAGAGAAGCCAGATTTAGTCATTCCACGCATAGATTGAGAGATTAGCCCAGAGTGAGCTCTGTACATGAAATACATTTTTGGTATTTAAATAGGGAATCATATTTTAAGGCTGTGAAAGAGGACACAGAAAAATGACTGGTTTCTTGACATAAAATTCCATTTGAATTTTTCTTTGGTTTTTCATTGCCAAGAAATCACCGGGGAACATCCCTAACAATTCATGTTGCCCACACGCATAGCTGCTGATGCAATGTTCTTTATCAGCATAAACGTGAGGACACCCCAAAAAGTTCATAGGGTAGTGTGGCTCAGTGGTTGAGCATTGACCCATGAACCGGGAGGTCACTGGTTTGAGTCCCGATCAGGGCTGCTGACTTGATCCTTAGTAAGGGACGTGCAGGAGGCAGCTGATCAATGATTCTCTCTCATCATTGATGTTTCTTTCTCTCTCTCCCTCTCCTTTCCTCTCTGAAATCAATAAAAACATACTTAATAAAAAGCACCTAGGGCAAAAAACTCATAAATAGGGGAAAATAATATACTGTTTGCTTGGAACAACTTCTCCCTTTATCTTTATTAACAGTTCTTTTACTTCTTCAACAAACTGTGTGTAAAACCTAGTGGTCAGAGAACATGGCTGTGGAAATAAAGCAAATAAATATGGTTCTAGTTCCAGATGTTGTGCACTGTCCAGGGTGCTGAACAGATGGCTTTGTCTGGAAGAACTTGTATGCAGAGAAGAATGACCCATCAGAAAAGGACAGGATCAGAAGTTGGGTTCTGGCCTTTATAAGTATTGTGTCTCATCAGCTCTGTGACTTTGAGTAAATTCTTTAACCTTTCCTATAAAGTTATTTTCCGGATGTGAAGTCGAAATCTTATGTAAGAGAGATTCCTTATTTAGTGAAAGGGTGGCCTCTGACAAACATTTAAGTCAATTCAATACAATAACCATTCATGGAATTATTACATTGAACATATTGAAAGGCAGTGAGTACTGAGATACAGAAAGGTATTGTATTAGTTTTAAGTATACAACATAATTTTATTCAAAAGCCACCACTGTAAAACAATGTCTTTTTAGTACTCCTAGATGTGATTGGAAAACCAAAAAAAAAAAAAAAGTGTAAACCATTGTACTTTGCAGGGTCCAAAAACATATTTGATATTGGAATAGAACTATCTTTCCTACAAATATCCTTACATACTTAGGCTACAAAGGGACATGATGGGATTGTGTAAAGACAATGGGCTTTTTAAGCCTCAGCCCAAATCCTAATTTAATTATGTTTAGCATTGCAATCGTGTGACCTTTGGTAAGTTCTCTGAGCCTCAGACTTCTTCACTTAACTAAATCCTACCTCCTAAGACTGATGAGAAGATGAAATAAGTTACTGAATGTAAAGCACTTAGCACATAACAAGAGCTCAGAAATAATGCCAGAAGTTCTATTTTCAGTGTTAATTTATAATATTAACAAGTGTTCAGTGGTCAAAATAAAATAGGTTTGGAAATGAATTCAGACAGAAAATACCCTTGCTTTTTCCCAATCTCTGACTCAATTCCCATGACTGGGTTGCTTTGAATAGCATAGATACATGCATAACATGCAATGGGGTAGAGCAACAGTTAAGGGATCACTTTAGGACAGGACTTTCTTTGGTAATCTTGTGCAGATCACCTAACTTCTTTGCCCCTCATCTGTGATTCTTTTCTAATATGTAAAATAACCACTAGTCTTCTAATAGAGCTGTGGCATAGAGTTGCTGTGAAAATTAAATTAGTAAATGCCTGTAAATGGCTTAGAAAATTTCCTACATCTACTAAATGTTCAATTAATGTTATTCATAATCATATTGTTGTTATTATTTGCCCCCTTTGTTTCCCAAATAACAGAATTAGAAAAGCTTTGTTAAATAAAAACAAAAATGCTTACCTAAAGAAATAGAAAAAAGATAATACATATACCCATCAATAAGACTAAAGGTGGAGAACATGTGTTGAAGATTTGAAACTATTTTTCATGAGTTAATAAGGAAACAAGTCATGGACTTTTCCCAACTTAATAATAAAATGATCATTTCATCATCTCTTGACCTTGTGGTCAGGAGTAAGTCATTTAAACTTACAAAATGTAGTTATTTTATCAGTAAATTAAAATGACATATACCTGTGTGTTAAATTAGGTATTGTGTAGGCCTGGGATATTCATTTTTATTTTTCTCTACCCTACAATGCTTCAATCAATCAATTCTTTTTATTATTTACTTTCACCTTACCTATTATTTTCTCCCAGTGCCTTTCTGGAGCAGAGGACACCTGCAGGACATTGTTGGGTAGACATGGAACTGTGGAGAATTGGTAAATGACTGTCGGCAACTCTCAGTACAAGGAGAATAGGAGTCAATGGCTATCTTGTCCTTGTATAATTCTACTAGAGGCCCCGTGCACGAAAATTCATACACTCTGGGTTGGGGGGAAGGGGGAGGGCGGGTCCCTCAGTCCAGCCTGCACTCTCTCACAGTCTGGGAGCCCTCAGGGGATATCCTACTGATGGAGTCTGGCCTCCCTCTGTGGGAAGAGGGAAGCGATGGCTGATCAGGGGCTGTCACCAGGCTGGTGAGGCCCAGCCCCCCCATCACCCCTCCTCTTCTGCTGGTCCCTGCCGCCTTCCCTCCACACCCCTTCGCTGTCCCCTCCCTCCACCTGCTGGCAAGTGCCTTGGCTGGCCTGGTGCTGCCTGCTCGCTGGCCCTGCCCCCTGCTGACTGGTCATTCCACTGTTTAGTTGATTTGCATATTATGCTTTTATTATATAGGATACACTCTTCAAAGGGTCCAGTCAAGTTATGTCCAATGTGATAATGTTCTGTCCCCCTTGCTTTCCTTCCTCCTTTATTTCACTCTCTCTAGTCCTGCTTCCCATGATCACTTCCCACATAAGCCCCTTGCACACAAGCTCCTCTCTTAGATTCTGTTGTGGAAGCTAAGAAGGAAGTCCTGAGGTTCAATCAAAATGCTAGTTAGAACGGACTGCTTGACCTACCTCATGGCCGGTATCCTCTGACATTTTTTTGGGGAAAAATAATCAGGAGTTAGTATATCTAGGCCTTATATCATGTAATGTTTTTTTTTGTTTGCAAGGGACAAAAGCAACTCTGGCTATCTGAAGCTTAAAGGGAATTTATAGAAAAGGGACAGGTGCCACAATGCTAAAATTTGCATCTCAGGAACAAGAGCAGGGAGATGAATTCTTGGAACACCAGGAGCAGAAATTTATGGGGCATCTCTTTCAAGTATCACAGTGAGGTGCCTCTGAGGCAGCTATTTCTGTTCCTGAGTCCCCAGTAAGTCATTCTCCAGGAGGGGAGACTGATATAGCTGTAGACCCCTTGTGTCTAGTATTAGGGCCTTTTATCTTAGCCCCCAAGAATCCTTGAGTTCGGGAAAGGCAGACCCAAAGATCAGGCATATGGGCAGATACAAAACCTTACTCAAGTGTAAATCCAGCATTGTTCTTCCTTCATTGTTTTATAGCCTTCAGCAAGTCTCTCTCCCTCTCCCAGAGTCCTCTGGAAGAAGAGTGAATGCAACCAGATAAACTTGGTTATCTATCAACTTGATCTATTTTTGAATTATGGCCTGTAGTTTTGTTCTTGCTGGATCACAAGGATTCTAGTCTTGACATCTCTCTGCTTCAATAGTGATTTGTACTTGAACTCTCCTACTGTTATTTTATATGATTACTGAAAACAGAACTGAAATGGCTATAATAGTGATGCTTTAAAAATAAAAATTAAGCTAGGGGACTGTCAAGGGCGGGGGGAAAAAGGACACATATGTAATACCCTTTGTGATACTTTAAGCAATAAAAAAAATAAAAATAAATAAAAATTAAACACCACTAAATCTATACAAGTGGTGAGGTGGTAACTAGATGACAGTCAAGATTAAGCATCTATACACCATGGAAAAATATTTTCCATAAATTAATAAGTGAATGAATGAGCCCTTGTGAAGCAGGTGGTCCTGTGGGGGTGAGGCCGACGGAGTCCTAACGATGCATGCCCAACTCCGGAGACCAGGTTCAGTGACGCAGATCTAAGTTTATTGTGTAAGTGCAGCAGTATATATAACATTTTGGGCCAATCAGAAGTTTAAACTATCCTTAGGGCAGCCAATAGTAGGAAAGATCAGGGTACTATGTAGGGGCTCTAGGGGGTTTGCTCAGGCGGGCGCTGCCACTTCCCGGTGTGCCGAGGAAGCTTGTATAGGCGGAGTGTGCTCACGCCATTGCATCCGCCACTGCACTGAGAGAAATCTCCTGAGCTCTTCCCACATCCTTGTGTATCATCTTACAAAAAAAATTCCATTGTTTGTAAGGGAGTTAATATTTGAGAAAATCTATATGGTTATTTCTTTATCAGTTTCTCTGGCTTTTCCCTAATTATTCCCTAAAAGTTAGACCATTGACATACAGATTACACTGTATTTTGTTCTCAACATTTGTCCAGAGTTATTGTGATGGTGAACTGAATAATGTGAAAATGCCTTCTGCAAAACCGTGGTGAAGTATATTACCAAAGTATATTACCAAAGTATAATACTTTGTTAACTCATTGTCTTAAAAAGGAAATTCAGGTCAGTTGTTTGTTAAATTTGGTAACATGTGAAAGTACCCAGTTTTATTTTGTTTTCAACGTTTACTGAACAGTTCCTGTTTGTCAAACCTTGTCCCAGGATAGAGACTTCACTTAATTCACTATTGCCTTCCTTAAACCAACCACAGTGCACAATGAAAGGCACCGTCCCTTTAAAGCCTTCCTTTAATACTTTTCGCCTTTTCTTCGTTCTTAGCTCCTATGATTCCTCACACCTCACGTTCATTTCTTATTTATTTGGTTTTTTAAAAAAATATTTTTATTGATTTCAGCGAGGAAGGGAGATGGAAAGAGAGATAGAAACATTAATAAGAGAGGATCATTGATTGGCTGCCTCCTGCATGCCCCTCCCTGGGGATTGAGCTGTGACTGGAATCGAACCGTGACTTCCTGATTCATAGGTCCACGTTCAACCACGGAGCCACACCAGCCAGGCCATTTCTTCTTTAGATGTGCTTATATGACGCTTCCTATTTTTAAAAAAAGGTGTGTGTGTGGAAATTTATATAATGATTCAGAATATTTTTTCTTATTTTTTAAATGAGCAATTATAAATATAGAGGATTTTTAAAAATAATTCTCACCTGAGGATATTTTTCCATTGATTTTTATTTATTCATTTTTTTAAAATATATTTTATTGATTTTTTACAGAGAGGAAGGGAGAAAGAGAGAGTTAGAAACATCGATCAGCTGCCTCCTGCACATTTCCCACTGGGGATGTGCTCGCAACCCAGGTACATGCCCTTGACCGGAATCGAACCTGGGACCTTTCAGTCCACAGACCAACGCTCTAACCTATGAGCCAAACCGGTTTCGGCAATCCATTGATTTTTAGAGAGAGTGGAAGAGAGAAAGAGAGAGAAACATCGATGTGAGAGAAACACATCGATTGGTTGCCTCCTGCACGGGGGCCCGAAGGCCCCGGAGGAGCCTGCAACCTGGATATATGCCCAGAATTGAACCCAGGACCCTTTGGTCTGCAGGCTGACGCTCTATCCACTAGCAAAACCAGGTGGGGCTAGAGGATTTTTTTTTTTTAATTGAAAGCAGAACCTGCATTAATTCCAGTCTGAAAGTACTCATTTCTTCTGTTCTTTTGATTAAACGTATGATGGGTTTATGTCTCATTTTACCTACGTATTCATCTGCAGACATTCTTATTCCTTGAAGCCAGATGGGGCATAAATCCTAAATAAGAAAATAAAATATATGATAAAAGATCACTACCCTGGTTAGCTTATACCATAAAAATGAATCTAATAAGCATATAAATATATGTGAATTCTGAAATAAAATACCATCTGCCTTTGTAGAAAAAACACACATTAATTTTATATCACAACATGTTATCCTGTGGAAATTCAGTTCAGCAACATAAATAAAGTATCTAAATATGTGGAACTCTCAAAGTATCTTCATGCTCCTGCCAAATTAAAAAGAAAGTTAAAAATTTTTTTTTTTTTTTTGCAATAATGTGCACTTAACTGAGTTAGATTTTCACGCCTGGAATGGGTAGATTTCCCCGGAGCTGCATCAGACTTCAGAATCAAGGCTTATTAACATTACAAAGAGCACCGCGTCCTACAGTGTCCCCTTTATCATTCGGAGCAGCTGCCTCAAGGCAACGCATTTAACCTTGGGAAATGGGATCGAAATTCTGGGGAGTCAAAACCTGCCAGTAGGTTCCCTCAACTGGGATCTACTGTAAAGCTTCATTTAGCTGCAACACAGGGAAGATGAAACTCTTATTATCATGTGATGTTTACCATTTCCATTCATCCCTTCCAAATTCCTCAAATATTGTTATTTTTATTTATAAAGGGCAATATTCCCTTCGCTGGCAGCACCTTGCTTTCCCCACTGAGAATGTCATTAGAAATAAAGGCGCCTAAAACGGGGGTGCTGACTATTAAAAAATGAATGCCCAAGCTATTAATTTCCTTCCAAGTGTTTTAGGGCATGATGCTAGCTTGGACTTTTTATTTTTTGGTAGAACTTTATTTTCAATTTTGGCTGAAAAAGGCTGGTGTTTGCATGATTATGTACTTAAAATGAGAAATCATTTAGAAGCAGTGCAGATGACCCAATCGTGAACGGGGATGCTCAAAAATGACTGGTGGCGTATCCATAGACAGAAACCTTCCAAAAACTTGGCAAGATTGCTCAGAAGACTTAACACAGAGTATAGCTTCCGTCTAGTATTTTCCCTTCTGGAAATCTTTCTTATGCAGATACTATTATTTATGAAGAGAATGGGGCTTATGTTTTGCCTGGGGCTGTCATATCATCTCTTTTAAGTCTTAAAACAGCCCTATGAATTCAGTATTACAAATGAGAAACTGAGGCACAGAGAGTTCTAGCAGCTTTCCAAGATCCCACAGATAAGAAATAATAGTCAGGTTTTTTCAACATCAGTGTTTAAACACAAAATCACTAAATCCCAATGTTGTGTAATATTTTATCTCCCATAGTATTTGTTGCTATTGTACTTATGCCGATCCAAAATTAAAAAAATATGTAAAGAGAGTGGTTAAGTGAATTATACTACATAAAATGATATAAACAAAGTTTTTATATTGACAGCTTTAAAAAAATAATCCTAAATGTAAATGTAGGATAAAAACATATTTATTAAGCTACAAATAACAAAAAAATTAAAATCATCAAACTGTCGATAGGGATTGTATTTCAGTTGTGCAAATATACTTGAATCTTTATTCTACTTTTTCTATAATTTCTGCTTGTCTGTAATGTGCATATTATTTTAGAAATAACAAATATATTTATTTTTAATACTGGCATTTAAAATATATCTGTCAAGGACATGGAAAACATGTTTTTATCTCTTTTTATAAATTAAAAACTCTGTACTTTCTTTTTATAGGTCACTCCATAGTCACAAAAGAAGGAGAAAATACTGATTTTCATCCTCATTTTTAGTTGGAAGAAGAATCATAGGATTTTTGGATTTCATGGTCAATGCACTAATCTATCTGGAAGGTTAGAGAGAACAAATTTTGCGTAACATGACAAAGAGGTTTATGACTTGCAAAATCTTAGAGTTTATATACACTTAGTGACATCTGGCGTTATACTTCCTGCTAAATCAAGGGTTTAAAAAAGTCTTATTTCCATTTTAAGATCATGGCTATTTGGAACTGTGAAATATCTGCCTACTCAACTACCTCTACTTGGGTATGATTGCTCATCTAAGAAAATTAAGGGAAAATGGATTATTTGGCATTTAATTCATAACAAAATTTGCAAGCTCCAGCATTTGCCCTAAGATATGAAGATGATGGAGCAACCAGATCAATTAGCCAATTTACAATATATTTTAGTTTCATTGACGAAACCCCCCCGCCACCCACCCAACTCCATTTTTAAAAAAAATATATTTTATTGATTTTTCACAGAGAGGAAGGGAGAGGGAGAGAGTTAGAAACATTGATGAGAGAGAAACATCGATCAGCTGCCTCCCGCACACACCCCCGCCCCCCCCGCCACGTGCCCGCAACCAAGGCACATGCCCTTGACTGGAATCGAACCCGGGACCCTTCAGTCCACAGGCCGACGCTTTATCCACTGAGCCAAACCAGTCAGGGCCCAACTCCATTTTTTAGACATGAAAATCTCTCACTTTGAGAGGCATATCTCTGATCCCCAAGTTTGAGTTTGATTTTGTGTCATCTGGGCCCCATATTACAGATCCCGTTTTCTCACGTCCTAGCTCTAATCTCTCTTAGTTCTTCCGAGTACAGAGAGGTTTCTCCGTGAAAGGCAGATTGATATCCTTCCTGTCCGCTGGTTTCCTGACAGTTTTTGTCCCTAACACCCTGTTGATGCAGGACTCCCCGACGCCCATCAGAAAGTTCATTTTCTCCTTTTGTTTTCCATTTTGAATTCTATGTTTCAGCGTGAACAGTGTTTCTCATTATTTTGCTCAGCAAATTAAGGCTTAAAAAAGCTCAGGTTGGTTTCTCCTTTTTATAGATCAGTGCTGTCCAATGGAACTTTCCCCAGTGGTGGACACCTTCTCTATTCACGCTGCTTAATATGGTAGCCACTCCCCCACATGTGGTATTGAGCATGTGAAATGTGGCTTGTGCAACCGAGGAACGGAATTTTAAATTTTATTTCATTTTAATTACATATTCTAAGTGACAGTAACCACATGTATCTGGTGGCTAGCACATTTGACAGACAGATTTAGCATATCCTTATAGATCAGTGGTTCTCAACCTCCCTAGTGCCGCGACCCTTTAATACAGTTCCTCATGTTGTGGTGACCTCCAATTTCATTGTTACAATTGAACATCATTAAAGCATAGTGACTCATCACAAAAAACAATATGTAATTATATATGTGTTTCCCGATGGTCTTAGGCGACCCTTGTGAAAGGGTTCGCTGTCTTAACCTCATCTGTCCTTGGGTGTGGTGGGCAAATGGCACTAATTGGATTTCTGCTGTCTCGGGAATTGACCATGGAGAAAGCTCAAGACTTTCCTCGTCTTTGAATCAACTCTGCCTTCTAAGAGGAGAAATTCTGTCCAAGGACAAAATAATGGAAGTTTGACAAGAGTGTCCTCGAAGGTACCTAATATTCATGAATCTAGACCAGCTAATAAATTCTTTTTATTGTGTAAGCTAGTTTGAAATTAGTTTTTATCAACCAAAAAGTTCTCCCTAATTCAAAAGGTTAGCGTGAAGATCATGTGAACGATAGATGTGAACTAGCATGCATTGTGATGACTTAAAAGTTACTGTTTTATTTCTTTCTCTGAAATTCATCTGATACCATGCATGGTGAGATGCTCTTTTCCTGGATCCATTTCAACCAGCACCTTCTTGGAAATCCCATGATTCTCATGCTTTGAAAAGAAATACACTGTAGAGCCGATGGTGCTTCCAAATGCCCTGTCCTCCGCTTCCCTTACATCCTCTGATACGGGCAAGCTGTTTTGGATCTGAGTGCGTCATTGATGTTTCCCTTTGGCTTGATGCCACAAGACAGGCGACAGGGGCTGCTGCTGTTTGGCAGTTTCCATGCTGGGCACAGCTGTCAGCCTCTCTCTGCCTTCATTTCGGAAAATCTGATGCTGCTGGCAAGCCATCAGAAGGCAAGCCAGAGAGTAACTGAGGTTTCTCGTTAGCAAAGGAGAAATGGAAGCATCATCTCCTAGACCTTTCCCTTAGCCCAGCTGTTTGTTGGGCATTTCCTTCGTTACACTGATGAAAAATCACATTTTTCCCCCTTGATTTTTCCTAATCGCATTCTCCAGTGCACAGAGGGGAAGCTGAATTGCCCCATTTTTATGACATTACTTGCTGTTTTAGCACAATACTGTGCTTGAAGTTAGAGCGTGAAGAGGCAGCTGTTGCACAGAAGGCATATGCCCTGCCTGCTGGGAACAGACTCTCCAGATTCATCCCTGAGCCATGGACTGTGAATCAACTTATTATTCTTTCCTAAAAGGCAAATGGCAGTGGAAGGGCTGTCCTCTTCAGTTAGTCAGCTGACTAATGTTTGGCTCATTACTCTGATTTGGAATTGCAGTGAGACAACCAGGAGAAGCTGAAACCGGTCTACTTAAAGGCAAAGGGTTGGATAGTACAAGGTCATGGCAAAGGGAGAAAGAATGATACTATGCCAGATGGAGAGGGAAAAAAGTGAAAGTCCTTCAAATAAGCAAAAAATAAAAGAGCAGGGGACATAAAATTTATAAATGGCCTAAAGAGCCACCATAATGCTTGGTGGATGCTCAGTATGACATATCCTATATAAATAAAAGCCTAATATGCTAAGTGTCCAGTTGTCCGTTCAACCAATCAAAGTGTAATATGCTAATGATATGCTAAGGCCACTCAACTGCTTGCTATAATGTGCACTGACCACCAGGGGGTAGACACTCTGACTGGTAGGTTAGCTTGCTGCTGGGGTCTGGCTGATCAAGGAATGAGTGAGATGGGCTGGAGATGCCCTGGAGCCCTCCAGCGGTCCCTCCCTGTTTGGTCAATTCCCGCATCCCTCCCCCACCCCGATCGTGCACCGGTGGGGTCCCTTGGCATGGCCTGCACCCTCTTGCAATCCAGGACTCCTCAGGGGATGTCAGAGAGCTGGTTTTGGCCCAATCCGGAAGGCATAAAAGGCTAATATGCAAATTGACCAAACAGCAGAATGGCCGGTCGCTATGACATGCACTCATCACCAGGGGGCAGACGCTCAATGCAGGAGCTGCCCCCTGGTGGTGAGTGTATTTCCACAGGGGGAGCACTGCTCAGTCAGAAGCCAGGCTCATGGCTGGCAAGCGCAGTGGTGGTGGCAGGAGCCTCTCCCACCTCTGCGTGTCCCCATCAGTAGGACATCCCTCAAGGGCTCCTGGACTGCGAGAGGGTGCAGGTTGGGCTGAGGGACCCCCCTGAGTGCAGGAATTTTGTGCACCGCACTGCTAGTATTCATATAAAAGCCAAACAAGCCCAGTTGGTGTGGCTCAGTGGTTGAGTGTCAACAATGAACCAGGGGGTCACAGTTTGAATCCTAGTCAGGGCTCAGCCTAGGTTATGGGCTCGATCCCCAGTAGGGGGCGTGCAGGAGGCAGCTGATCAATGAGTCTCTCTCATAATTAATGTTTCTATCTCTCTCCCTCTCCCTTCCTCTCTGAAATAAATTTTTAAAAATGTTCCTTCCTCTCATAATCAATAAAAAAATATATTTTTTAAAAAGCCAAACAAGCCAATATGTCTTTGGGCCATGTTTACAGATAAATAAGGTCCATAATGTTGGTGGTAATGAGGTAATATTTACCTTCCTAATTGTAATGTTCAAGGTTTAGTATGAACTCTACACTGTGCTTAGTGTCTTGGGAACACAACATTTACGCATCATAATAATTTCATGAAATAGATATTGTTAGTCCCATTTTACATATGAATTGACTGAGCCTACGAGTAGATAAACACTGGAGGTTACTCATTCAGAATTGGATTCAAACCCAGGGGTGTCTGACCTCAAACTCATCACCTTTTCCTCCATGTTGATGCCACTGTGGAAGGGCAGACTGTACAGGAGCTATCAGCTATGACTTGCAATCCTCCACCCAGTCCTCATTAGCCAACAAGCTCTAAACTCATCTATAATAATAAAAGTGTAATATGCTAATTAGACCAGATGTCCTTCTGGACGACCTTCCGGATGAAGCCGGGGGTATAGTCGCTGTGGCTGTGAGGGAAGGATCCAGGCAGCCATTGCAGCTGGGAAGGCCTATACTTGCACTATTTTCATGCATCGGGCCTCTAGTAGCTTCATAATCTCAAACACATTTCCTGTTCCTCACCTCTTTTCTCTTTTTTCCATGAACTTCACCTTACCTTTGTTTCTTTGGTGCCAAACACTCTGGATGGAGGTGGGGTTAGAAAAACTGGCAAAAGCTTGATTTACTTAGTAGTAGTGAGAAGACCAAACTATTTGAAATGAGGAAATAATGACAATTAAAAAATAGTATTTTAAGTAACAAATTCCTTTGCTTGGTTTATTTGCTATGGATACATATTGGTTATTTTCGGAGTTTTAATAAATTACCCAGAAATTAAACACACACACACAAAACCATGTGCCATCTAAATTTGGTTTTCCTAAAGTATTTCTCAGGACTTTATTATGAAAATGAAGATATGCCACGTGTGAGGGTAGTTCTGCTGGGTGTGATTTGGGAAAAAGTGGCCCAGGATTTCTTCCTTTATTTTGACTGACTTTTTCAGACAGGTTAACAACTCCTCCTCCTCCTCCTCCTCCTCCTCCTCCTGTTCCTCTTCTTCCTCCTCCTCCTCCTCCTTCTCCTCCTCCTCTTCCTCCTCCTTCCTTTTCCTCCTCTTCAAAACAAACCATTCAGTCTTTACTACTTTAATTTTTTAATCTCAAAAAGGGTAAATGTTGGCAACTTTTAGTCCATTTGATTTCAGATGAATATCCTGAGGCTTTGGAATTGAAGTTA
The DNA here is from genome assembly GCF_000327345.1 of Myotis davidii. NCBI lineage: Eukaryota > Metazoa > Chordata > Mammalia > Chiroptera > Vespertilionidae > Myotis > Myotis davidii. Next base: position 1,535,844 of record NW_006282381.1, read on the forward strand.
AAAAGAATGTCTGTGGACAGAAGATCCTATTAGTATTTTTTAGTGTGCATTTTTTAAAACATTAAGGTAAAATTCACATAACATAAAATCCGTCCTTTTAACCACTTAAAAGTGTGTAATTTATTGGCTTTTAGTACATTTATGAAGCTGTGCAACCATCATCGCCACTTAATCCCAGAACAATCTCATCACCCTGGAAAGAAACTTCATACCCACTGAGCAGTATTCTCCATTTCCCCGTCTCCACAAAGCAAACCAGCAATTTGTTTCTTGGCCCGACGAATTTACCTCTTCTAGACTTTTCATATAATCGAAATAATATAATATGTGACAGGCAGCCTGGGCCCCTTGATTGTCTGGCTACAAAGCTTTTCCGTAGGTTGAGGGATTTTCATGATTGTGTTCCTTTGATCAGGAACTGTCTCAAGCCCAAATCATGTCCTATGCCTTCTTGGGTCGGTCACTCCCACATTTTAGAGCTCACTGAACTGGTAAGAAGCAAGTTTGTTTCCTTCAGGTGTGTTTTGTATGTTTATGATGTGAATGGGACTGTGCGATGACTGAGGACGCTGAGAAGGTGATACTTAAATCTGAGTCTAATTATTACGTCACCATAGAATTTAATGTTTTTCTCTTTAGTTAAGTTTCTATTTCTCTGGAATAATAGAATTCTAGTAAGGTTTCCCTGGTTATTATGCAAATAAAATAAGTAAATGAAACCATTAATTCTTTCTCCCTCCTGCACTTCGAAAGCGGTTCTGAGCCTAGTGTTCAGTTTCTACTGTACCTCTGTGTCCATCCTCACCCTTCAGTGCGCAACGAGGAGAAAGTGAGATTCCACATCGACAGTCTCCAAAAACAAACTCCACTCCGAGCCAAGTTCCTCACCTCTCTCTGTGTGCCCTTTCATTAGCAAATGAGAACAAGAGGAACATATGACAGTTGTGCTATAAACATAACGTCTGATTTGGGCCCTCAAATGTTAGATTTCTTCTCTTATATCAGAATTCTTCTCTCCTTGTTTCTTGTGGAAGTATGGGTGTTCATGCACAAAGTAAGTAAATTGCACCATCACTTCACAGATGCTTTTGTCTTATCCCTGGAGAGCTTGCCAGTGCTCCCTGGGGATAGAATGATGTTCTGCTCCTTTCTCTTTTCTCTCAGAGGATCCTTTGTACACTGTGGATGTTTGGGATACCTTGTTTGATGAGAACAAAGTCAGTGGCTCTGCCCCACCCTTTGTGAAAGATGCTTGCCTCCACTAGAATTCTGCATCCATGACCTGGCCCCTCCATTCTGTGAGTTGTAGTGAAGCTAAAATCTAAATAGCTGTCTCTTTTTCAATTATGTGCCATGTTTGATTTCTGGAAGATGAAACAGGAGATATTTTGGGGGAGTGGGGATAAGGTAGAGACCTTTATTCTGGTACATATTTTTTTTTTTTTGTCCTAGCTAATCACTAAACCACAAGAAGTGAGTTAGATTCCAGTGCCTTAAAGACCCCTTTTATGCTTTTGGTTTAGCTTAATGGTTTAATGGATGTTATAT
>NW_006282381.1:1537694-1538535 GCF_000327345.1 Myotis davidii
CCTGGGTACTTCCTTTTAACTTTGTGGCACTTTAATCTTAATCGGACCTGCTTATCTGACCACTCAATTCACGAAAGGAAAGGTGATTTCAAAGCTATAGGTTCTCTCCGTTGAAACCCCACATCCCAAATGTGAAAAATAATGAGAATTCTATACCCTGGGGAATACATAATAGGGAAAAATAATGCCTCTGGATCAGACACACCTAGCTCCAAATCTTAGCTTTATGATTTGCTAGCTACGTGTCTCAGCTATTATCACCCAAACCTTGGTGCTTTAACACAACCACTTTATTTGGCTGATGATTTTGTGGGTCAGAAATTTAAGGAGAGCCTGGCTGGGCAGTTCTCACATGGGGTGTCTTGCGCAGTTGCGGTTAGATGTTGGCTGGGGCTGCAGTCCTCTGGAGGCGTATGTGGGCTGGGCGTCCAGGGTGGCGCACCCACCGGACTGGCAGCCGATGTGGGTTGGCTGCAAGCTTAGGTAGAGCTTTCTAAGGAACATCTACATGTGACCCCTCCAACAGGGTGGTCTCAGCATAGCTGGGATTGTTCGATGGTGTCTGGCTTCTCCCAGAGGGAACATCCCCAGAGAACGGGGCGGAAGCTGCATGGCCTTTTGCGACCTAGCCTGGAGGTCAAAGAGCATCAAATAGCGTTTGGTTAGAGCAGTTACACGATTCCCCAGAAAAATGGGGAAAGGACATAGACTTTATATATCAGGTTGCATTGTAGAAGAGCAGGTGGAGGTATTGTGACTATGGTTGGAAAGTACAATCTACTCTATCACATGACCACTGTTAAGCTACTGGTTCACTTTGAGCCTTGGTGTTCTCCTCCCT
>NW_006282381.1:1539043-1558134 GCF_000327345.1 Myotis davidii
CCCAGGGGGCGGTGTGGAACTAAGGAAGGCCCCAGCCGGCAGTTGGCAGCTGGGGAAGGGAGGCCCCAGCTGGCAGCCAAAAGGCCCTGATTAGCCCTGTTTGCCGTCCAGGCCTAGGGACCCTACCCATGCATGAATTTCGTGCACCGGGCCTCTAGTATTAAATAAAAGTGCCTCTTATAATCTGTGCTTGTGTGTGTGCTTGTGCATGTGTACACATTGTGTTATTGTTATAGATAGAAAATGTTATGATTTGGGCATTTAATACGATAGTAGAGATTTCTTATTTTACTTGAATTACCTACCTCCTGGGAATACAAATTGCAAATGGAGAATTTAGGGATGCTTTCTAGACATAAATTGTTATGTGTGAACCTGGATCCTTTTACAAATTGGGCCGTGTGCCATGGATGCATTTTATCCTGACAATCAGAGTCCTGAGGAGAAAGCAAGCCCTAGGACTGGCATCATCTATTCTTCCTGACAACAAAAATCTCAAATTTAAATCACTGAGAATAAGTGGTTGGGAATATTTTCCAACTCTTTAGTTACAAGACAGAAAGGAAATGCAGTTTATGGGCAAAAAAGTGACAAGGGTATTTAAAATTCTGCTTCCCTATGAATGATGTCTCTGGGTCTTAAATGTGTAAGACTATATTACATATTTAATGTCGCTGATGTATATAACATTAGGATGAAGTAGTTTACCTATATATATGTCAATCCAAATTATCTTGTACCATGATATAGCAAGTATGGTAATGCAATTTCATGGTTTCCATTTGTTAAGAAGTCACCATACTTATTTGAATGCCTTTTGTGCCAACCACTATGCTAGGTGATTTAATTACATCGTGTCATTTAATGTTTGCAATCCTATGTAATAGCTGGATATTTACAGCTGGCAATTCAGTAGGCTGAATTCTAAAAATGAAAACTCCAAAATAATAATTTCAAATTTGCTTTTCTTCCTGGATTAGTGACACATTCCACTTAATTAAATTGCTAGCTTTATCTTAAAATTGCATTTCCTTTCCATGGAAACCATTTTCACATAGAGAAACAGGCTCTTCCAGTTCTATCTCATGCGCTGCCCATGCTAAGTTTTATTCGTTGACTTGATTGAAATAGTAAGCATATGAAAGCCTTGGCTGAAACTGGTCTTATGTGAATTGAGAGAAGCATCATCAGTTTCAGAGGCAATTAATACAATTGGACTAGAAATTAGGCTGGGAAGATTGAGCAACACCAGAACATAAATTACAGCTCTGAGCACGTGCAATGGACTAACAACGTTAAATGTATGATAGCTTATTTCCCAAAAGCCCATGAAAATTAGGTGTGGTTACTCCCATTGTTTAGGTAAAAAATGGCCCAGACGAATCAAGAACTTTGTCAAGGTCACACAATTAGTAATACATTTAATGAGCAGTATGTCACTTCAAGGATACTTTACTGTGTCCTGTTTGTTCCCTTTCCTTTCATTGGTTATTAATGGAAACATTCACTTTATTATTATTTTAAATAATCCTTATTGGGAAACATTCACTTTAAACATAGAGATAATCTAGTCTTAATATTTGACTCAATATATTTCAAAACACTGACATAGACTGAGACTGAGAAAAATCAATCCAATTGATCAAAACTGTGTGGAATGTGAAAATGGTAAAATGAAAATCCAAAATGATAATACAACTGGTTCCTTTAAGCGAGGTAAAGATTCAGGAGAGATTCAAGTGGCAATTTGGCAGTTGGGTCATCAACACAGATGAAATCTACTTCCCAGATAACTTTATGCCTTGCATTATTTGATTTGCCATCTTTTTTGATTACATTACACCAAATAATTGCCACATCTCTTCTGCAGTCTGTGTTGCACAGACAGCTCAAGGGAAAAGATTGGACCAGAAAAGCACTGAAGAGAAATGATTGAATTGTTTTTCCTATCCATGAAGCAATCTTATTAACTGTGTGGAACATCTTTGCTTCTGTGGTCACTGCTTTAGTCCCAGGGCAGGTGCTGTAAATACCATGCCAACATGTGCAGCTAACATACATGCTTGTAACATGTTGGTGTGATGAGGAGGTGTTAAGCTGCAGGTACTCAGACTGAGCAATACAGCTACCTATTGTCTTTATATGTAGTTACACTTGATGCTTGAACAACATGGGTTTAAACTGTGCGGGTTCGTTTACACATGGATTTTTTTCAATAAATGCTGTAAATATATAAAAAAACCAACAATACTGGGTAGCATAGTTCAATCATTTAAAAATTTTTTTTTTTAGCATCCGGGAGAATGTTGCCAGACAATGTGTCTTAATTTGGGTTTCCCTTGAAGCAGACTTATGATGTGATGAAGCATCTGGAAGGGGATTACAGAATCATCAGTAGATAATGCCAATGTGAGACAGGGCAGAGAAGGAAGGAAATGCAGGATGCATGAATCAGATGACGATTGTTGTGAGCCTGGGGGTCAATCCCACTAAGGAACGCTGGGAGACCTTGCTGAGTATCACTCAGAGTTGTCCCACCTAAGATCTGAGGATACTGAGTTATGTCTCCCCCAGTTTCTGCTGTCATTCCATGAGGTAAAGAGCTATGCCATTCCCTCTGTTCACTGCTACATTCCCACTGAACAATACCTTACATTCTAGCCTTCTCTCCGCCCCCCAACCCCTCCTCTTTATTCTTTACATTCAGGAAAACATTTTCCCCCTACTTTAAATTCCTATGCCGTTATTGTACCCTTGTTGACATTTCTCTGTTACATCCACATACCCAAAAGGATAATTATGAAAATATAATGTGAGAAAAGAGAAACATCATCATTTTAATTGGTGAGGATTAATCAAATTATAAAAATTAATCGTATTAACCTCAATGAACTGTTTCAGAATCTCACCTCCAAAGTTGATATAAAGGTAACCCGAGCTCTCCTGTGAGGGCTATTTATATCCATTAATTGTTACAATACAAGATGCACTGGGTCTCAGCTGGCTGCCATTTCTTCTGTGTTTGAAATGTGCTTTTCAGCAGAGATCGGAGGACACCGTTGGGACTCATTTGAGTCTGACTTTCACATTAATTTTGCTGCGCTGTGAAGAGCAAAGACAAAATCAATGTCCATCAGTGATTATTCAAGGTACAATATCTAGTGATATTGAGTACCAATGGCAGCAGCAGGCATAAAATTTACTTAAGATTTGTTCAGTTGACAGCCATTTATTTCAGCCCTGCTTCATTTTTCATGTTGCACATATCACTGTTTTATTTTTTTTAGGAAAATAAAAAACAATTACAAGAAAAAAAAATAAATTCTACTTACTCAATTGACCAGAAACCAGATCTATTTCCGAATGGTAGAGAAGAATTAAAGTTGTAGGATTTTACAAACCTGAGTAAGAATAACATCTTTCCAACTGGCAGAAGCAAGATATTTCACAGTGCATATTGACACAAAACCGTGTGACTCAATTAAGTTTTCATAATGAAGGGTCTTTGTAACTCGTGGCTGAACTTAAAAAAACAAAGAGCCTTGAGCTTATTTCTTGGGCCCTGAATAAATATTCTTAGGCTGAACACATGCTTATGGCAAAAGAGAAATAATACATCGGAGCTGACAATTTTTTTTCAACTCTATGCTGAAATCCCAATATGCTCTCAATGATACTAGTCGTATGCTTTTAAAGAAATTACAAACAACAAACAACAATAGCAAGTGACTAGTAAGCCCTCGATTTTACCACGCCTGAGGCTCCAGCCCAACTTTTTGGTCAGAGAGTAGCATGAGAAGAGATGTGGGAGGGAAGGAAGGTCTCTCTAATGGGTCCATGCTGGGGCCACAAGCCACCTGGCAGATACTCTTTCTCGTCAGATTGAGTTGGCCATGCTAGGGAGACACACACACACCATTTCCACTCTGTCCTTCTGGACTATTGCTCCCACGTTCAATGTCGTTGAACAGAAAAGACAAAGAAAACCGTTAGGTATGAGGCTTTTCTTTGTATTTCTCACAGCAAACAGTGTGAGCTCCTATGTCTCCGTTGGTTATTTTGCCACAGTGTGCCCAATTCTTGGCATCTCTCGTGGGGATTATCTTCCGAAATATTATCTTCTGAGATAGAGCCTTCAAAAATTAGCTTTCATTTTTGGCTCTGCTGGATTTTGTCATTTCACATGCGAGCTTGAGAATTTAGCCCTGAGGGATAGCTTCATTCACATGGCTGTAATTAAGGACAGACCTCCAGCCTCTGAATGTTTCTTAGAGAACATTTGGACCCGAGGACGGAAGTTGTTGCCTAGTAAATTCCTCTCTTTCTGGGTAAGGCAAGGGTGAGGGCTTAAAGGTATGAGATGAACAGCCTAGATCTTTTTAAGAAAGTTTTATTCTACACACTGAATCCTATCCATTTCATTTCCAGTAAATATATTTCTACCCTCTATGCTTTATTGTCAATTAGGGCATAGGACAAGTTTATTTTTTTCATTTGGTTTTTTATGCCTCACACCTGGGATAAAGGGTAGGCTCCATAAACATGTGTTGTCAAGAAATATGAGCCAAGAGGAGGCAGCCCACGTCTGGGAATTCAGATCTCAGTTTTGTTGCTCATTATTCTCATAATCTTGCCAATCTGCGTCAGCAGCTTTGGTTTTCATTATATGTAGGATGAGGGGTATAATTATATGTGCCCCAATGAGAATCACTATTCAAAATTTTTTTTTTGCATTAGTTTTGCCTGTCCTTGGACAATATAAATGGAATCATAGAGTAACTACTTCTTTGTTTCTGATTTTTTTCTCAAAATAAATTTTGCTAATGTATCAATAATTTGCTACTTGATATTTCCAGTACCAAAAATATGGAACACTTCACACATTTGCATGTCATCTTTGCACAGGGGAAACTTCTCTTGGCATCACCAACCTCTGCTTGGAGCTTATACTTTTCACAGGTGGTGACTGCACCAATTCCACAGCTTTGGAAAGATGTGGGGGTAGATGGTGGGAGGCTATAGATGCTAATCTTCTCTATATTGTTCCAATTTTAGTATATGTACTGCTGAAGCAAGCACACCATCTCAAATTTTTTACACATGTTTATCACATCTATCCATATGTATCCCACACCACACACAAATAAACATACATAAGATTAAAATTTGCCAAATGTCTGTAGCATGTCTGTGGTCTACCACAATGAAGTGGACAACAAGATTGCTAAAGTCTATTCCAAGTCCAAAATTCCTCAACAGAAAAGTTCAGTTTATTTTTGATCCTTTAATTCTTTCTTTTTTCCTTAGATGTCTGTTCATTATGCCATACAAAGTAAAAGAAAATCAATAGGGAAACCCATGAAGTTGCCTTTATTCTGTGTTCAGATAGAGTCATCTTCATACTAAAATATGAACTCCTGTAAAGTAGAGAGTTGGGCATAGTAGAGCCTGAAGGAATAGTATGGTCATGGTGTTTATCTATGTACTAGAGGCCCAGTGCATGGATTCATACACCGGTGGGGTCCCTCAGCCTGGCCTGTGGGGATCAGGCTGAAACTGGCTTTCTGACATCCCCCAGGGGATCCCGGATTGTGAGAGGTGCAGGCCAGGCAGAGTGACCCCACTGGTGCATGATCAGGGCAGGGAAGGAACCGTGGGAAAGCTCCAGGGAGTGTCTGGCCTGTCTCGCCCAGTCCCAGTCGGCCGGACCCCAGCAGCAAGCTAACCTACTGGTCGGAGAGTCTACCCCTGGTGGTCAGTACACGTCATAGCAACTGGTTGAACGGTTGGACACTTAGCATATTAGGCTTTTATTATATATTATTATTACTGTCATTCTCTCTATTGCCTCCCACCATCTACCCCCACATCTTTCCAAAGCTGTGGAATTGGTGCAGTCACCACCTGTGAAAAGTATAAGCTCCAAGCAGAGGTTGGTGATGCCAAGAGAAGTTTCCCAGTTTCCACTTAGAAAAATAGAAAATGACATTGTTAATTGGAGAATGGATATCTAGAGAGTTGTGCCAATATTCCCTTATCTAACCAGCTTTTCAAAATTGAATGCAGTCGCTGGAACCACTGGATCAGATACCATCCCTTTTCACATCGCGGGGGAGAGAATTTCAGGACTTCTCAGTCTGTCTCTGGTCAGTACAGTTATATCCAATTTAAAAGAAGGTGAAGCCAACAATGTTAGTTTCATTCCATTTCATTGGGATAAATGAGAATTCCATTATGACAAAATATTTTTCATCTAGAAATTTTCATCACACTCAGTGCTGAGTTAATCAGCTCATAGACAAAGCAGTTAGTTACTGCAAGTCTCTAAGATGAAAGGTGCTATAAAAAAGTATAATTATAATAATTAGAATCATAATATTAATGATAGTGGAATTAACACCTCGACCTCCATCTTCCTCTAATCAAAATCTGAGCACCATTCCTGAAGATACAGCTGAAAAAGTCTTTTCTACACCTTGTCCTTCTCAAAAGCAATTAATTTCCACATAAGAAAGTATTATTAGAATTCAAAATAGTTTGCAAATACGATATTACTTTCTAAGGATGTTCTGGCCAATTATTCAAAATAACTCTTGAAACTTAGCAATGACATCATCCTACTTACTTTCCATAGAGATAGGAGGTAAATGGTAGGCACTTCATTTGGGTTTTCTTGATGAATAAATGAACCAACAATGATATAAGTTTTGAGTGCTTACTACACAATGGTATTTAAGTACCTAAAATGTTTGCTACTCATCATAGCACATTGGGAAAGTAAATATTAAAATATATTATAAAAAGAAAAATAAACAGAACTTAATTCCACTGCTCAGAAGAAACCATTTGTTATATAACATGACCACTCATTTCCTTCTAGCCTTTTTTTCTAAGCACATTAAAAGTAATAATAACGATAACTGTGATTATACTCAGGAATACAATTTTATGTACTACTTATTCTAGTTAACCAGTTTTCAGTTGTTATCTTATCTCTTTGGATTGTAAAGACCAGAAACTAATTCAGTTCACTTAAAGGAAATCAACCAACCAACAACAACAACAAAAAACAATGAAGAACGTCGTGCATTCTCGAATGGCCACGATGGCCTAGATTTGGAACTGAAAGCTGTTAAAGGTTGAGGCGGCTCTGGTCAGTTTTTCTCCGTCTTAACTTTGTTCTATGGCCTCTCTCTTTCCTGCGACTCTTCCTTCTTCCCTTCATCACCTGGATCTTCCTTGCCATAGTCTCTGGAAAAAGCGTCAGAAGAAGCCCGTCTGGTTGGCATAATTATTTACCACTGTCCTTTCTGAACAGGAGGGACAGGCCACTTGCGTGTCATTCCTTAGGCCAGTGGTCAGCAAACCGTGGCTCGCGAGCCACATGCAGCTCTTTGGCCCCTTCAGTCTATCACCTTACCTGTGACCCTCCCTCTGATGGTGTCCAGTTTAATGGCCATGTGCCTTTTAAATGGTGGGATCCAATATTGGAGTCCGAGATAAAAATTCTCCCCACCATTGGCATGAAAGTGGCCTTCTACCATCCGCAGGAGTTGAGAAGGAAACAGTAAGCCACGTCTACATTTGCATGTGGGATATAGATCTAAGGAGAGAGCAAGCTTCTGAGAGGCATTTTCTGTGCATTATTAGCATTTATTCAATTCTGACCTTTGAGCTGTGGCCTGAATTTTCCGGGCATGAAGGTGCCAGCAGGGCTGCCAAATAACAGGCAGGCTTTTCTCCTGTTCCCTTCACTCTCCGGATGTCTCATGAAGCACTCTCTTGTTTGATCAATTCTTTTTCCCTAGGAAGGAAGAAGCCCACAGAGCTTGCCTCAGCAAGGCTTCCCGGAGGCTCCAAATGAATATCTAGTGGCTCCCTACACACTCACTAGTCTGGAGAAATGTAACCTGAGTCAAAAAAAAGCTCTGAGATGCCAGAGCAGTTTTCCACTGGGGTCACATTTTTAAATTGTATTCTGGTGGGACACATGTACCAGACTTTCGGGACATGCCTCAGAAGGCAAATGAACTTCTTCATCTGTTGTTTTATAAACTAAATTTATTCATGTTTTGTTTTTAGGTTCTTCTCCATTCATTAAATATGTTTATTTCTTTAGCAACTACTGTGTGCAGGAAACTATCCCAGATGCTTGGAGTATAAGTGTGAACTGAAAAATCGTAGTTCCTTCTCTGATGAAATGTACATTACAGATACACACACAGGCACACACATGGGCACTCACAAAGAGAGAGAGTGAGAGAGGTTGAATAGGTACCAGTTGTGCTTAGTACTTTGAAGGAAACAAAAAGGTACAGATATAAGACTATTGAGAGGTACTTTAGATAGGATGGTCAGAGAATGATGCCACGCTGAGCCTGAAGGGTAAAAAGAAGAAACTTCACAAAGATCAGAATATTTTTTTAGAATATATTTTTCTTGATTTCAGAGAGGGAGGGGAAGGGAGAGAGAAACATCAATGGTGAGAGATGATCATTGATCAACTATCTCCTGCACGCCCCACACTGAGGATCGAGCCCACAACCCGGGCATGTGCCCAGACTGGGAATCGAACTGTGACCTCCTGGTTCATAGGTTGACACTCAATCACTGAGCCATGCCAGCTGGGCAAAGATCGGAGTATTTATTGTCTAGGGCTGCTGTAACAAAATACCACAAATTGGGTGGCTTGGATCAACAGAAATCTATTGTCTCAGAGTTCTGAAGGCCAGAAGTCTAAAATCAAGGTGTGGGCTGGGCCACACTCTCTCTGAAGGCACCAGGGAAGGGTCTGTTCAGGCTTCCTGGCTTTTAGTGGTCTCAGGCAGTCCCTGGCCTGTAGATGGCCATGTTCTCTCTCTATCCTGTCACAATGTCTTCTGTGTGTCTGTCTCTATGTCCAAATTTCCTTTTTAAAAAAATAAGGACATAAGTCATATTGGATAAGGGCCTACCAAATGACCTCATTTTAATTTGATTACCTCTCTAAAGACCCCATTTCCAAATAAGGTCACTTTTTGAGGCACTGGGGTTATGACTTCAACATATCTTTTTTTGGGGGTGGGGGGAGACAATTCAACTCTTAACAATTAGGAGAGAAAGTGGTATAGGCAGAAGAAACACATATTCAAATCCCTGAGCCAGAATGGAGCTTGGGGAGCTGGAGGGACAGAAAGCTGGTGGGCAGGGGAGAAGCGTGGCAGGAGGAGACCCAAGGAGGGAACTTTTTGGCAACTGCAAAAACATCAATATGGATAATTCATCCATTTTTGCTGCTTACATCTGCTGCAGTAGCTCTCAGGGGATACACAGAGATGGCTAAGTTTTGTCTTTTCATCTCTGCAGTTCATGGAGTGCAGCTAGGGACAGGAGGTCCCCAACTGGTCACAGTAGTTGCCAACTTAGATAGAAAATTTAATTTTTCTTATAGACGTCAAATTGCCACTTTAGTGTCCCCTGGCTGGACCAGGAACCACAGGAGCCATCCTGTGAATCACCTCCGAATGAAACTGTGAAAGACAGCAGGACATGGACTTTGCACCGTGTCAGAGTCGGATGCCACGGGGCTTCCTCTAGGGATCGCACACTCGCTGACTGCTGGATCTGCATCGAGAGCGCTGGGTATTGAGTGCAGTGGGAGGGGACATGGACGAGGAGGAAATGAACATTGTGGAATTATTATCTCACTTCAGTCAAATTGTTCTGGGCTTAGGATATTTAAGAACTTGGACTTGAGGTCACTTCTGCCTTCATTTTGTCCACCCTCCATCCCTAGGGCTTTTCCTATGAAAAAATGCCTTTGCATGACTGTATTTATCTTCTTGATGATGTTATTTCTATTTCCTTTACCCTGTCTTAATCCACTCTCACATATGGGAGTTTGTATTTCTTATTTTATCTCACACACTTAAGCCCTTGGCCAGATTCCTTCTCACTATAGTGATTAAATGGAACTTATTTTTTGTATTTTTGAATTTCACGTATACATTGGCTCTCTAATCCTTAAACACCTTGCGCAGCAAGTAGCTTGACTACATTTCAATGATAAGGAAGCTGAAGTGTAGAGAATTGAAGTGGTAATAAGACAGTGGCTGTACGTCTGGTGTTAATATCATGCACTGGGAGCTGCCTGCCTATGTTCAAATCCCAGGCCGTGTGACCATGAGCTTGTTATTAAACCTCTGTGAGTCTCAGTTTTCTTATCTATAAAATGAGGGTGGTGATAATATGTACCTCACAGAGCTGATATAAACATTAAATGAGCAAATATGTGTGAAGGTCTTAGCTCAGTGAGTGGCACATAGTATGTACTAAGTGCTAGTTCTTAAAAGCTGGGTCTGAACTTACTACTACGTGCACTTGGGCAAGTTTTTTAACTTTATTAAATCCTCATCTCTCGTATTCTTTCATCAACTACTCTGTGAAGCCTTATTTTGATGAATAAAGGCGACAATCCTTATTAGTATTCAGCACTCTCTAGGCCAGTGATGGCGAACCTATGATACGTGTGTCAGAGGTGACACGCGAACTCATTTTTTTGGTTGGTTTTTCTTTGTTAAATGGCATTTAAATATATAAAATAAATATCAAAAATATACATTTTTGTTTTACTATGGTTGCAAATATCAAAAAATTTTTATATGTGACATGGCACCAGAGTTAAGTTAGGGTTTTTCAAAATGCTGACACACGGAGCTCAAAAGGTTCGCCGTCAGTGCTCTAGGCTGATGGGAGATGCTGCTTGATTAATAAGTGAGGACGTGTTTAATGTGTTCTATGGGGTTTATTAATACCACGATTCCATCTCACCCTACAAAAAGTTGAGGAAGTTTCCATTGACATTAAAACGGACAATGCATCGAATGATCTTTATTAGATCTTTATTAGATCAATGTCCATAGAAGGAGGATGAGCAATAGAGGTTAATGAGTGCTGTGTGAGCTGAAGTCAGGAAGGGAATTGTCGAGTGTGGTTTTGGAAACTAGGGCGTAGAGGTTGAATTTTACTTCACATGGGTTGGGAAAGCATTGGAGGGTTTTACCTAGAGAAGAGATGTGACATATATGTCTTAAAAAGATCTGTAGGGATGTAATTGAACAGTTGAGGTTGAGGGGTGAAATGGAGAAGCCAGGGGTGATTGCAGACTTCCGGTCAAAAATGTGATGACCTGTAGGGCGCGGCTATAGGGTTAAGCCTCGGACTGACCTGTTGGCAAAGCCACAAACAAGTCCCAGCTTAGAGGGTACAGCCCCCTTAGCATAATTACACTTGACTTTATGATGCTCCCTAGATCTTATCTGGGAAGCTAATGGGCTGTGGGAGGTGCAGCAAGTGCTGCCAAAACAAGTGACACTCACAAGAACATTGTAACTATGGTGACCACTACCCTGTTTACCTCTGGCTATAAAATAAAGGCTCAGTTTGCCTCTGGATCTCTCTTTGTGGCCTCAGCCAGGTACAGGAAGATCCACCTAGACCCAGCTTATTCTCTCTGTTTGTCATTTCTTCATCCTTTCGCCGCCCTCACTCAGGCTTTCGAACTCTTGGCTGAGCTGGCTCCGCACAATGACCAGGACCCTGGGAGAAATGGAGGCTGAGAGAAGTGACCTGGTTTAGGATCTATTTTTGCAGTAACAGTGGACACCTTTGGATGTGGGAAGGGAAGAGAGGTGGGAAGTTGGTGCTAATGCCTGGAGGGTGGTGCTGTTTATTGGAAAAGACAAAAAGGGAGGGAGTGGGAAGAAGGGGTGACACCATGAGTTCTATTGGGCCATTTTAAGTTATGCTTGATGGGTGGGTGGCCCTATTCCAATGTGACATGTTCTTATGGAAAGGGGACATTTGGAGAGAGGGAAGATGATTTGAAGAGACACAGGATAAGACAGACATGTACAGATCCTTCTTTCACTTTCCTTAAAGGAATCAACCCTGCTGACATCTTGATCTTGGACTTCCAGCCTCCAGGACTGTGAGACAATACAGTTCTGTCATGTCAGCCACCCAGTCTGAGGTGCTTTGTTATGGCAGCCCCAGCAAACTAATACACACACCCAGGCCATGGGGTCCAGGTTTCAACAGTTATATTTAGATCCCAGGATTGAGACAGTCCTTCCCCTGATATTTGAGCTACATGTAGTTTACCACGTGCTTCTCAAGTTTTATGCAACTCACCTAGAAAGCCTATTGAAACACAGAGCCCTGTGCCCTGAGAAGGTGCCCACGGATTTGAATTTCTAGCAAGTCCCAGTTGCGGATGAGACTGCAAGTCTGCAGACAGCACGTGGTGAAGCACTAGTCTTGCCCAATGCCTAGGACATGGGAGATCTCCAGTAAACACCAGATGAATTAACTTTAGGGATTCTGCTTTAGACTGAGAATCAAACAGACAAGCAGTCCTTCTCACTCAGTGATTTTTAAGTGGGGACACGCATGGGATCTGCAGAATTCACATTTCTTGGGAGTGTGTTTGGAATATGTATGTTTTGATATAGACTTGCGTCCAAGAGAGCTCCTGCAAGCAAGTCCCCCCACCCGCTGCTCCCCGAAGCTTTAACAAACCTACTCTGACGTTGTTGAGGACCAGGGGCTGAAGGTGAGAAGTGATTGCAGCCGCAGGAGTCTCCCGCTGCACGTGATTGGCACTGGTGGCTGGGTCAGAGGACGCTAATCACCCACGAAGTGGGCTCACGGTGACTCTGACACCAGGTCTCCAGGCGCCCGCTGCGGCAGGTGCATCTTTGCTGAATAAATACAGAGTGAACTTGACGGGAAAGGAGAGCTCAGCGGTCCCACACGGGCGATTCTGCAAGCTGTCTGGCTGCAGAACTAGCGGGATGTTTGCTCAGGAAGAAAGAGCTGACGTCAACTTTGCTCTCGTTGTCTCTCAAGGGCAGCGGGAGCCTTGCCTCTGGCCTGCACTGACACCCACGGAGGGACAGGTGAAAGGACAGGTCAGCTGGGCACTCGCGCCCCCGGCCCCTCCCTCCCCGCGTGTCATCTTTCCTGCAAGGTGAATTCAATGCCCAGTAATTCCCTCTGACTTTCTAAGAGCCATGGGACGCACGCGTGTGAGAAAAGTCATCCCGGCACTAATGGGATTAGCGCAGCTTCATAACCTAATCACTCTGACCGGAGAGAATAGAGAGGAAGGCCATGGGCAGGAGGCAAGAGACGTGAGGATAAATGGGAAGTTTTCTTTAAATACCAAGGCGGGGGGGCGGGGGAGAGAGAGAGAGGGGGAGAGAGAGAGAGAGAGAGAGAGAGAGAGAAAGAGAGAGAGAGGAGAGAGGTCTAACTCACAAAGGCTGACCTCGTTTCCATTGAAGGGGCTTGTTAAATATGAAATGGGAACATGTCTTATCTTTGCCTCCCCGAGAGGCAATCCCAAGGACTGGTACATAAGGTGCTGCAAGAGCTTTGCTGAACTATTAAATCAAGGCCATTCTGATATTAACTTAATAACAATAGAAGCAGCAATCAATTACGAGAGGCAGAGCGGTGTGGAAGAATGAGGACTAGATTTGTGGACCGGCACTGGGTTCTACTTTTATTTAACCATCACTTGCTGGGGAGACGAAATAGTTCGCACTCTCGGGAACCTCACTTCTTTGTTTGTTTTCCCCCTCTTAGATCTTTATTGTTGAAAGTATTACATATGTCCCCCTTTGACCTCTTCCAGCCTGCCTCCCCACCCCAGGCCTTCAGCACCCTATTGTCTGTGCCCATAGCTTATGCATATATGCATACAAGGTCTTTGGTTATCAACTCCCACCCACCCTCCCCTGCCTTCCCTCTGAGATTCCGCACTGTAGGAACCCGATTTCCACCTGGGTAAGACAAAGAGATCGGACTAATTTTTCTCCAGTGTTCTGTGGGATATCAATGAATAGGATGTAATGAGTTTACATTTAACTGTGCGTGTCTTGCATATCGATTAATAAGGTATGCTCCTAAGTCTAAGGCCATCTGTTTGGATATGCGATCTTTGGTGACATAAAGGTCTTGCATTCGTGGCTCAGATAATACTAGTAAATAGAAAGGAAGCATATTGGGTAGAGCATGGATTATGGAATTTAGGTACAACTGATGTTTGAGTCTTGTCTGCCATTCACTAGCTGTGTGACACTAGGCAAATTGCTTAAATTCGCTGGTCTTTAGCTTTCTTGTCTAATATTGGGGAAAGTGATCATATATGAGTGTAACATTTTTTGGCAGAGATTGGATTTTAAAAACTTTTGAATTAAATTTATCAAGGTGACATCATTTAATAAAATTATATAGGATTCAAGTGTACAGTTCTATGATACAGCATCTGTATATTGAAGTGTGTTTACCACTCAAAGTCAAATTTCCTTTCGTCATTATGTATCCAGACATCATAATTCTTCATTTTCCTTGAAGGAGATAACAGTAGGGTAAAGTTTTTAGGTGGGACAGTTTAAGGATGTCCTATGCTAGGCACATTTTTTTTCTCATTCATTAATGACCACAAAGGGAGTAACTGTTGTGATTTGATACAAAAATGAGTAAGACATAGCCCCTGCATTCAAGGAGCAGATGGTTTCATAGAGGCAGATGCATTTTCATACTTATTTCCTGTGAACGAAGAGACAGATCTTTGAGGCTTTCATGTTTAGAAAAATTATCTACTCTCTCCATTTTTTTTAAAATATATTTTATTGATTTTTTACAGAGAGGAAGGGAGAGAGACAGAGAGTTAGAAACATCGATGAGAGAGAAACATCGATCAGCTGCCTCCCGCACATCCCCGACTGGAGATGTGCCTGCAACCCAGGTACATGCCCTCGACCGGAATCGAACCCGGGACCCCTCAGTCCACAGGCCGACGCTCTATCCGCTGAGCCAAACCGGTTTCGGCTACTCTCTCCATTTTTTAATGCAAGGGTAGGGGTGATATAATTTACACAGTGCCAGCACGAGGAATTTCACATCACACGAATGTCTTGCTTTTCTCTTTACGGACTCTCCTTCTTCTGGTTCACAGACCTCGTCTCCTCATCTCCAGACAGCCTTGAGGAACGGCGCGAAGAAAGGCGGAACTAACTGAGCAAAATGAAGACAGGTGGACTGTTGTCTGGTAAGGAAATGACATCAAAAGCTGTTTTTGACCAGACGGTGAGCAAAAGATGTCGGAGGAATGGATGCTACCTAACTATAATGGGTCAAGTCTAGCTTTTCTAGAGAAGTACATAGTACATATGTGTGTGGGACAAGATAGTGTGGAAAATGCTTCCTTTTAATACTACTGAATTTATCTAGGTTACACAGTATTCAAGAAATGAAAAAATAGAAAACACAGGTTCTGAGCATGAGGAGACATGGAGGTTTGCAGGTGAAATCAAAGAAATTGACCAGGAATTGACTGACAGAAATGACTAAAGTTCACTTCTAGATAATTTTCTATTGGATTCTCATTTTGTCACTTTGTCATAGAAGTTTCTTTGGTGTTCTTTCTGTGATAGATAGTTTTGGTCATGGATAAGAAGTAGAAAGAAATATATCAAAGTTTATTAAAGGCACATGACAATAAGTTATGACAGTAAGCAGCATGGTTCAATATTAATTACTATAACGGAGGCATACATGGGTATTGCAGGATGTATTGGGTGAATTGAAGTAGTAAGAGCAGATTTCTCAAAAGAGGTTTAAACAATTGAATGTAAACTTATCTCTGGCCCTAGCTGGTTTAGCTCAGTGGATAGAGCATCAGCCTGTGGGCCAAAGGGTTCTGGGTTTGATTCCAGGCAAGGCCACATACCTTGGTTGTAGGCTCATCCCTGGCTTGGGCCCTGGGGTGCATGCAGGAGGCAACCAATTGATGTGTTTCTCACATCGATATTTCTTTCTGTCTTTCCCTCTCTCTTCCACTCTCCTTAAAAATCAATGGAAAAATATTCTTGGATGAGGATTAACCAAAACCCAAACAAAACATATCTCTAAATGGATTATTAGTTATTCTTGGTATTCTTATCATGAAAGGTAAGATAATCTTGGTGTGGTTCCCTCTAGTCAAGTACAACTTATTAAAGAATCCACATGTTAAACAACTTGATCATATAGAGGGGGTTATGAGTATAAAGTAAGACTCGAGCTTCAGTCATGGGAGTCTAGATTGTGTATGTGTGTGTAGCCCTGCCTCCCTTCCTTCCTCTCTTCCTCTCTTTCTGTCTCTCTGTCTCTTCTTCTTAGATCTGAGAGTCCCTTTCCAGGAATGCTTTTGCAGAAATCAGGTCACATACATTTCATCAAAATAGCATCTTTGGGGTAATCTCCTCCAAATCTGTTTTTGCAGGGGATGAGAGGAGGATAATGTGCAGCTTTTAGAACGGCTATGAATGAATCATGAATTCTTTTGCCTTGTTTTGTTATGAACATTTTGTGACTATTAAAACAACAACAGCAAAACAAAACAAAAACAAAACATTGTATTGTTGGAAGGTATCATAGAATATATAATTTAAGTAAAAACCCAAACTAAAACATTGCAGGTTTATATCTGAGTTTTTCATTACTAAGAAATGTAAAGTCTTTTTAATTTTTCTTTCTAAATGGAAGCTACCAGATGTTCCTGTGTTGCCATGAAAGTCTGTTTTAATTGGCAGTTGTGGTGTCACAGTAATTTTAAATTGCTACCAGGCTGTCACTGGTGCTTTTGCTGACTTTGCTGCCTCCCCCACTGGGTTAGATTTGATCTTTCCAGTTGGAGCTGTTGGAGCACCTCAATTTATGACAACCTCAGAAGAGATTTAAATAGTCCACAGGAATGCAATGAAAATGCCTCGGAGTAAAAGTGTGATGTTTTAAAAGTGTCTGAGATCCAGAGACAGACATGGGGAAATGTCCAGCAGATAGAGGCGTCGGAAAGGAAGAAGAAGGGTCTTTGATCAGATTGGATTATTGTAACATACTCAACACGTGATCAATCACCTTCACATATAACCTATCAAACGTATCGTAGAATTAGAACATTGGTTTTCTGTCAGTTTGCTTGCTTTATCCATCTTAAGCAATGCATGGAGAAACTTCTGACAAATCAGTGTGACGGATGTTGGAAGGGATGGGGACTGGAAGATTGCCTAGGGCAAAGACAAACATATGGAGGTGGGGACAAGAGGACCTGGAATTTAACCTTGCTCTTCTGCTGGTTGGCTATATGATTGATGACTTGTTTATTTTGTGAAAGGCGGGGGATAGTAGGGGATATGAGTCTAGAGATTTTCTCCAGCAAAAAATACTTTAGAATTTTTTTAAAAATATATTTTTATTGGTTTCAGAGAGGAAGGGAGACGGAGAGAGATAGAAGCATCAATGATGAGAGAGAATCATTGATTGGCTGCCTCCTCCACGCCCCCTACTGGGGATCGAGCCCACAACCCAGGCATGTGAACTGGCCAGGAATCCAACTGTGACCTCCTGGTTCATAACTGAACCACATTGGTCGTGCTAGAATTTTTATTCTGACTTTATTCTCTGAGCATTTTCCTGCTTTTATCTCTTTCTACTCTGGTGCTTCTTACTTTCTCCAAATATGTAGTCCTAAATGCCTCATGCGTTCTCTGAGAAATAATCTTGTACATAGAACAGGGATGTTAGAGCAAGGCAGACCTGAGTCTGAACCCTAGATCTTGGGAAAACTGTTTTACCTTTTCTGAAACCTCTTTATCCTCACCTGTAAACTAGATATATATATACCTCAGATTGAGAGACTGAGGGCTGACATAGAAAAGACTTAGTAGATTGAAATTGCTAAGTGATTGGTATGTGTATGTAAATACAACCCAACAGTTTTTCGAAGTGGTTGTACGCATTGATTCTCCCATCACCAGCACTTTATGAGAGTTCTTCCACATCCCTGCCAATAGTCTGTATTGCCTATCATTTTAAAATTGTACCATTTGGATATGGTACGGTTTTATTATAGCTTGATAAAAGACGTTGAGCATCTTCTCATGCATTCATTGACCACTTGCATACTCTCTTATGGGAATTTCTTGTTCAAGTATTTTTGCCCATTTTTGTACTGGTTGTCTCTTATCACTGTATCTAAAGAACATAAATAGATCTCCTTGAAGAAAGAAGGAATTGATGCTCTTTAATTTGGCATTAAAACATTCGAGATGGAGAGGCAGTAGGGCCTGGTGATCAAAACATGGTTTCAGGGCATGTTGCTTTGGTTTGAATTGCAACTGCCCACTCACCAATTGGATAACCTGGGGCATGCTATCTCACCTCTCTCTGCCTTGGTTTCTGCCTCATTGAACATAGTAATAGTATCTACCTTACAGGTTGTTTATGGATTAGATAGGTTAATATATGTAAAGCACTCTGCATGGTCGCCTAGTATGTTTTATCAAAAATTCAGTTTGTTAGTGCGTTGTCAGAGCTTTCCATTCCAATAATACTATTGACAACAAATTACAATCAACATTTATTAAACACTTAGTGTAAACCAAGAACACGGTGAGGCACTTTACTTGCAGTATCTGATTTACTCGATGATTGTCCTGTGTTGTAGAAATCTCATGACACTCTAGGACTAAACAGTGATAAGTGACATATTTTTCTGATGGTTTATCCACAGATTTGCTCACCCTTTCCCTATCCCTCTAAGCCCATTCTCTTTCATTATGCTGGCATAATCCTACCAACCCTATGGTGCTCTGTGCAAACGTATTTTTCAACACAGAATAAAAGGGAGTGGATGAAAAATGAGATCCAGAGTTACTGAAAATAAAATAAAGTGAAACTGTTAATTTTTTTTTCTTACACTAGTGAGTTAGACTTCCCGCGCCCCTTCATTAGCCCGGCTGATTCTTTACAAACCGACTACACCGACCTTCTGGCTCTTTCTGCAGTTTCTCGACAGCCTCGACTTGGTCCTTCCAAGGGGCTCGTCAGACTGAGCTGAGTCAGTGCAGAGCTTCCAGCCAAGGATGGCCTCTCAGCACGAGGTGTCAAACATAAGACAGCTCAGGCCGGGCGCCAGGGGAGGAGCGAGCTTCCTGACCCTGCTCTGAGCCTTGTGCATTCGCAGAGACGGGGCTGGCTCCCTTTGATGCCTGGAACAATGA
>NW_006282381.1:1558227-1558703 GCF_000327345.1 Myotis davidii
TGCATGTACTTCATCCTTAGCAAGAACAGTGTGGACAGCTTATGACCTGTTACTGAGAATAACCCACTGAGCATCACAACTGGCAGAGAGGTCCCACAGGCTGGGCAATGGCCTTGGTATTATTTTCCTTCGAGTGTGTTTTTCATATGAGGAAATTGAGGGCAAAGGAAGGGCAATCCATTTCCCAGGTGTTTGTGCGTGAGATCTGGTTTCTCATCTTCCCCCAATGTGGACATTTGCATGGAAAGTCTTCATAGGGTTCTTTTTTTTCTTTTTCTTTTTTATTATTATTAGTTAAGGTATTACAAATGTGTCCTCATCCCCCCCCATTAACCCCCAACCTCCTCCCCCCAACACTCATGCTCCCATCCCCTGTTGTCCATGTCCATTGGTTTGGCTTATATACATGTATACAAGTCCTTCGGTTGATATCTTCCCCTTACCCCCGCCCTCCCCTACTTCCCTTCTGGGGATTG
>NW_006282381.1:1559307-1600086 GCF_000327345.1 Myotis davidii
GCCCTAGGAGCTGAAGAAATTGCTTTAGCGTATGTCTGAGATTTTGTTGCCTTTGGATTCCTCTAGTATTTTTATGGTTTCCGGTCTTACATTTAACTCCTTTATCCATTTTTGAGTTTATTTTTGTGTATGTTCTAAGTTGGTGGTCTAGTTTCATTTTTTTGCATGTATCTGTCCAATTTTCCCAACAATATTTTTTAAAGAGACTGTCTTGATCCCATTGTATATTCTTGACTCCTTTGTCAAATATTAATTGAGCATATTGGTTTGGGTCAATTTTGGGGTTCTCTATTCTATTCCACTGATCTATATCTGTTCTTGTGGCGGTACCAGGCAGTTTTGAGAACAGTGGCTCTGTAATACAGCTTGATATCTGGTATTGAGATCCCTCCTACTTATTTGTTCTTTCTTAGGATTGCTGCAGCTATTCAAAGTCTTTTTTTTTTTTTTAATTCCAGATGAATTTTTTGAGAGTTTGTTCTAGGTCTGTGAAATATTCTGTTGGTATCTTAATGGGGATTGCATTGAATCTATAGATTGCTTTGGGTAGTATGGACATTTTAATGATATTGATTCTACCAATCCATGAACACGGTATGTTCTTCTATTTGCTTATGTCTTCCTCCATCTCTTTTCTCAGTGTCCTGTCGTTTTCCGAGTACAGGTCTTTTACATCCTTAGTTAAGTTTATTCCTATGTATCTTATTTTTTGTTGTTGTAATGGTAAATGGGATTGTTTTTTAGTGTTTTTTTTTTCTGTGAGTTCATTATTGGAAATCTTTTTACAAGTTTATTGGTCATGCTTGCAGGAATATGAATTTGTGATAGCCGTTCTGAAGATGCTTTACTATTTTGGTAAGCATTAGGATCGTTAATCTGAAGAGTTCTTAGATTCTAAAACCTAGAGTCAGCTGGCTATCAAACTTGATTTTTAACATTTATTGTTAAAAATTTGAATATTTTCTCTAAAGAGAATCTTGGGTAGAAATCTAATATCTCAGACCAACAACAGTGGTGCTGCTCTGCTGGGAGGTGTATTGTGGGGATGGTGGATGAGGCTGGGAGGGCTCTGAGTGCTATGTCTTGGTCTCCTTCAAGGGCCCTGAGGCACGTCTATAGAAAGCAGGGCTCTTAGTTTGAAAACCACTGAAAAAGCCTGCCTTTGCATTTTACACATCAGAGACTGGGGCCTAGAGGTTACTTGGGCATACTTTCCAGGCAATGTTCTCTTTCAGTGCATCTAAAATCTTGCCCAGTCAAACCTTTAAAATTAGCTCTATAAACCCCCAAAAGCCATGGGTTTAATTATCAGGATCATTAAAAAAAATTATATATTAAAAATTTATAAATGTACAATTTACTTACAAATGAAAACCAATCTATTATTAAAATTATTTTATGATTTATTTGTGTATACACTTACTGTAATTTATTTCATGAGTTGGCCTTGTAAAGTTTCTTGGCATTTTTACTGTGGTATCTAATGCAATGATACTCACCCTGGAGACTATAGACCTGTTGTGACTGTGTACCCCTTTTTGGAGTTCTCAGGTTTGCGTACTCTGTTAAAGTGGAAAGAGCATGAGGATAATAGGCAAGAAGACCCATCTGAAATCATACTATACGTCTTCTATCTATGGGATCTTTGCAAAGCTGTTTGACCATATCTCACATTGCTTTTTCAGAATAAAGAATCTTTATGCCTCGTTGATGGGCGTGTTCTGAATATTAAGTTGTATAAGATCAGCATCCACTCAGTGTTTGGAATGAAGAAGGCAGGCAGCAAGAGTCATTTCTGCTATACATATACCATAATTGTAAGGATTGCTTCATCATCGGAACCTCTCAGGTAGCCTCTTTGCACTCCTTAGGCATTCAGGAAGTGTTTCTGCGTGATGAATAAATATTACCGAAACACGAGGAGGGAGGATTGTCTTCAGACTCGAGCAGTATGTATAGCTAACAACGTTCCTGTGTTGAGAAGAAAGGGTGGTGGTGGGGAGTGGACCTGTGAATTCTGCCCGCCGTGCAGTAGGCATATTACAGACCAAAGGGGGGCTATCTCAGAGGAAGGAAACTTTCCTAAATAGGAAAAGCAAAAAAGAAAAAGATGAAAGATCTTTCTTTCAACAAAGAACTGCTAGTACTTAACTTGTCAGGACAGGATTTTGAAAAACAGCATTCCCAAGTATACCTTTGTCAAAAGCCTTACAAAGAAGCAATGCGAACCTGGTTCCCACCGGCCTTTTATTATTTCTCACTGCAAATGGTTTGCAAGGGCCTCATTTTTGAAAACTCACCACACTACTGTGAACATGAAAAGCAAACCTGCTTTTATAAAGCTGATGTTCCATTGGGTATGTGAGGGCTCAGCCATAGCATGGCCAATTAGAGATTCTAGCTGTGTTTGCACCAGGCCCAAACAAGGGAAGAAAACACAAAAAATTCACCCCAAACATGAACATTTTTTTTGAAAAAATGCAGGAATAAATGGTTGCTTATATTGAATGCAAATACAAAGCACACATAAGCGAAATGCTTTTCCCCATATAGATGCCTCTTTCATGAGGAAGAGAGACACTTGATCAGAATTCTACAATCTTTGAATGGTGCTGTAATCACCGACATTCCTAGACATGAACGGATAAGATGCTGGAGTATTTTGTACATCATCAAAAGATGTTTACATAGTCTGAAAATTGATGGTTCGTTAACTTTTTCTTCAAATATTCATCACACAGATGCCAGGCACTGCTCAATTTGCTGGTGACACAGGAGTGAACAGAACAAAACCCTTCCTCTCATGGAGCTTATGTTGTAGTAAGAGTAATTGAAAACCAGTTCTTAGATATTTTGGAGGGTATTAAATTAGGTAATGAAAGACCTTCATTATAATCCTAGTCCTTGCGTAGCAGGTACTTGCTTAATATTTGTTTACAGAATAAGTTTTCCTACTACCTGGTTGTGTGATCTTGTACAAATCAATTCAGTTTAAGTTCTCCACCATCATAAAATATGAAAGTTGTGCTAAGTAGTCAATTAGCAAGTTCTCAACTTTAAGATCTCATGCTAATGTAGACATGATGGTTTCATTTTCTGGAATCTTCAGTTTTGTTCTGAAACACACATGAAACAAATCGTACACACAGAGCTCTCAGTTCTATGGGAAGTACACAAATAAAGAAGTCATGATGTTTATGCTAACATAATTAATAACCTGTGCAAGATTAGTCCACACATAATTTTATTAAGTCTCAAGATCAACTAGTACATAATATTTATATATTAACTATTCTTGTATTATTAACTAGAATGGTCTATGGGGAAAATTTGTTTTGAAGGCAGATAAGATATTTCTTTCCAACTTAATATGGGGGATATTTAGATGGGTTGCTTATTTTCTTTGAAAATAAACTTCTAAAACCTTCAAATGTATGGTCATACTAATGCCTCTTGGGGTTTGTTCTATTAATCCCATGGAATAAGAGATGCCAAGTGCCTCCAGTAGGTTCTGGCACATAATCGGTGCTTCATCATCAGCGTGGGTGTTAGAATCTTTCCTTTTCCATTGAAATCTTTACCAGAAAGTCAACATTAATTTAGTGTGAACATTGATTCAATTATTTTCATAGATTTCTCTTTGCAAGTGATCAAAACCAACTTTGTTGTATACCTTTAAAAAAACTTTCTACAACTTGATTGCCATCAATAGCTACCCTATTTTATTGCATTTAAAGTTCATTGATTATAAGATGCAGCTGGTCACAATGGAAACCCCGTATGACTATTGGTCACTGGTACAATCCTAGGCGATCCAGGCTACAAGGCATAGTGAAAAAAAAACACATAGAAGAAACTTATGTTTCCTCTGATTATGTAGCGTTTTTATATTCTTGGGAAAAATCACTCATAATCCCATGGTATGGCTAATGATGTATGAGTAGGCAAGGTTAGTTATCATTTGCAAATGTTCTACCATTTTTTTGAGGGGGTGGGGAGTAAATTTACAAATTCTTTTATATGTACAAGTTCCACCACACCAGGTCTAATACCTCATCACCATCTATCTGTAAAGAAAACATGATTTATAAAAAAATGTTAAACTATTTTTAGCTAACTTGTCCCAGTTTATGTTTCATATACCATATTAGAATGTGAAATATATAACTAATGGGTCATTGTGTTTTGAGAAACAATGATTTTTGGAATTTCTTATAACTGCTGGGCTAGCCCACAAGCGCCGCTGTGTGGAGGACATTAAGACAAAGGCCTTATTGGGATACTTTAATTTGCCTCCAGTTTGCAACACAATAATAAATGCAGATGTCTTTCAAGCATTAATTTCTATCTACGAGGCAGAATTCCATCAAGTATGGTCAGCCCATTTTAATTAAGTGCCCTTGCTTTGCTTGTACCCTGTCTGCTTTTGGCTCATCAGAACAAGCACTTAGTCAATTAACTATTTTATTAACCAATTGATTCTTGCTCCAGGTCTACCTTCTTTCACCAGTTAGAAATGATCGTGAAAGGGAAACAAATGGGTTCTTTTCATGTCTAAAAAGCAACGATAAATAATGAAACATTTCAAACAAGATTTCTGGGGGGAGCCTAAGCACAAATTTTAAAAAAAAGTGTCTGCCATTTATTCTGGAATGTAAAACCCGACTCCTTGGAATAGTATTGTATTTGAGTAAATCACATTGTCACACTGACCTTTATTGATGTACCGTTTCCCAACTTCAAGCATCAATCCCACTGCTTAAAAGATCTTTTGTTGTACAAGACCTGCAGATCTATCAGGTAGCAAAATAATGATTTGCTATCTGTGGAACTTCGTAAATCAATAATTTAACAAGACCCTTAGCACCTTCTTCCCAACTCCTCCCTTCACTCTGTTGCTTATGTTTGTGGTTTCAGTTTTGTACAATTTACTGATATCCTTAAAGATCAAATAACTGTTATTTAACTGAAGGGAAATATAATATATGGCGCTTGGCTTCTCAAGACAGGGCGTATTTTTAGGGCATCCTCTATGGCTTAAGTTGGCACAGCACTCTGTGACTAGCAAGGAGTGTAATCAGATACAGATACTTTTTTTCTAGACAAATAAAATTTCTCCCAGATCAAAGGGCTTAAACTCAATGGACACCCCTCCATTTCGTTTTGCGTCAGAGTGGTTTAAACAGATATAGAAAACTTATTTTTCGAAGGTCACCATTGGGATTAATGATGTGCTAATACTTGGAAATTGGACCTGTTTTGGAATACGTAGTCTGCTTATTTATCCTAATTACATACAAACTACATATTTAAAAAAATGAAAGGTTGGTAAAAGGTCTTCTATGTCCTTATTCTCTTATAAAAACTGTTCTTTTAAAAAATATTTTTATTTATTTTGGAGGGGAAGGGAGAGGGAGAGAGAGATAGAAGCACCAGTGATGAGAATCATTGATTGACTGACTCCTGCATGCCTGACCCACACTGGGGATCTAGCCTGCAACCCGGGTATATGCCCTGACTGGGGATGAAACCAGTGACCTCCTGGTTCATAAGTCAACGCTCAACCAGTGAGCCATACCAGCTGGGCTATTACAACTGTTCTTATTGTCAATGTTTCCCCAATGAAAAAGAGAATTTAAGATATTGGTTTTCTAAGGATTCAGGACTAGGACATGAACGTTCTATATTAGAATTTCGATACCTTTTATTAACAGGATATGTTATCTTAGGCAAGTAGTTATCCTGTTGAAACCAGTTCCTCATATTTACTTTTGCGTATTTTATTTATCATTATTAAATTTATTAGAGGCCCGGTGCACAAATTTGTGCATCAGTGAGGTCCCTTGGCTTGGCCTGTGGGATTGGGCTGAAACTGGCTCTCCGACATCCCCCGAGGGGTCCTGGATTGCAAGAGGGCACAGGCCAGGCCAAGGGATCCCATTGGTGCACTATCGAGGTTGAGGAGGGACACAGGAGGTTGGCCAGCTGGGGAGGGAGTGTGGGAGGGCTCTAAGGCGTGTCTGACCCAGCTTGCTCAGTCCCGATTGGCTGGACACCAACAGCAAGCTAACCTACTGGCCGGAGCGTCTGTCCCCTGGTGGTCAGTGCACACCATAGCGAGCGGTTGAGTGGCCTTAGCATATCATTAGCATATTACACTTTGATTGGTTGAACAGCCAACTGGCCGACTGGACATTTAGCATATTAGGCTTTTATTATATAGAATTCGGGTATCACTGGTTGATAACATCATATAAATTTCAGGTGTATGACTTTATAATACAATATCTGTGTACTCTGGTGTACGCTCACCATCAGAAGTCTGGTCTTGTATTTGACCCCCTTTGCCCCATCTGCATGTCTTACTTTAGAGTTAACTTTGAGGATGTGACAACACTTGTAAGAATAATGGTCATTCATTCCTGACCACCTAACATAGTACAGGTACTTATAGACAATATCTATAACCTTCACAAGGACTCTTTAAAGCCAGTATCATCACCATCCTCATTTTCCAGCCAAGACGCCATAAGGACATTTTGCAGTGTGCTTAGGGTTACCTAGGCTGACGTAGTGGGATTGATATTGAAGTGAAAGCCTGCCACACACCGTCTTGTGCTTCTTCTACCCACCATACCGCTTCTCCATGATGTAATGCCTGTAACAGTGCAGCGTAAAAGCCAGGGCACTAGACAGATGCACTGTGGTATTCTAGCCATTAGAGTGATTAATAGTCCCCGTGAAATGCAGAACCTGACACCGAGGGGTGACGCTGCCCTTTGCTTGAATGGGAGTTGCACTGTGCCATTAGACAGATAATTATGGTGAGAATTTTCAAAGGCAAATTCTAGCCACTGTCTTCATGCCTGGCCTCGCTAGCTCTCCCGGAGAGGCAAAAAATGACAAGGCCGATTGATTTCCCTTTGCCACTTGCTTCAAGTGGTTCCCTTTTTAATGCCCTTCCTGATTGTGACTTCATTGTCATTCGAAGCTGCTGATATTTCAGCCTCCAAACAGAGGAAACAGTTGGGCTCCTCAGCAAGTTCAAAATGCCTGCACAGCAGGGGAAAACACACCATCTCCTCTAAAAGCTGTTTTGGTGGTTCTGTTAGAAGGCATAGCTCTTTCTCCTTCATACTCCAGTGGGCAGTAATCTGCCCATTCCCTTCATGTGTTCCCCGCTCCCCCACACCGCCCCCCGCCCTCCCTCTCCCACAAAAAAGAAACACTTAATTGATTGAGACTCTTAGGGATTTCTATGACCGAACCCTCATGTCACAGAAACACCAAGTCTAGCTGATTTGAATCATTATATATTCTTTATTATAATCTAGCCATGAATTCTAAATCCTACATTAAAAAAATCTATCTTGTAAAACACACACATGCTATTATTCCATGACCAAATAGAAAGGTTCAAAGAAGTTCCACAAAAGGCCCTGTCAAGTTCAATGCTGTTTGTTACCTAAGGCTGGGAATCGCCCAACCCTGGCCCGCATCCCCCACATCTTCACAGAATTTCCTGTGTAATTTTAGTGAGGGCAACCTTGGATCCTAAGGGCAGTGGACTGTTTGTTTCTCTAACAAGTGGGTTGCCTCTCTTGAAGACCTTTAAGTTGACTCTGGATTCTGTAGTCCTTTTCTTTTTCTAATATATTTTTATTGATTTCAGACAGAGGAAGGGAGAAGGAGAGAGAGATAGAAACATCCGTGATAAGAGAGAATCATTGATCGGCTGCCTCCCGCATGTCCCACACCGGGGATCGAGCCCACAACCCGAGCATGTGTGCCCTGACTGGGAATCGAACCATGACCTCCTGGTTCATAGGTCAATTCTTTTTTTTTTAAATATATTTTATTGATTTTTTACAGAGAGGAAGGGAGAGAGATAGAGAGTTAGAAACATCGATGAGAGAGAAACATTGACCAGCTGCCTCCTGCACATCTCCCACTGGGGATGTGCCCGCAACTCAGGTACATGCCCTTGACCGGAATCGAACCTGGGACCTTTCAGTCCGCAAGCCGACGCTCTATCCACTGAGCCAAACCAGCTCCGGCCATAGGTCAATTCTTAACCACTGAGCCACGCCGGCTGGGCAGTCCTTTTCTTTTTCTACTTCTTCCTCTAGGGAAGACAATATACTGAAGATCCAAAGGTGATCACCAAGATGAGTGTAGACGTGGGCAGCTTTCTCTTTCTATCCACGTTGTTTGCCATGTGATATACTGGATTAACATTCATTAAACCGAGTGGATAGGCTGCATCTCGCTACCCAGGTCAAAAGAAGAGCCAACCACTGCACAAAGCTAAAAGGTTCATGGAGATTAAAACAAGAGCCCTGGCTGTTTGGGGATATGGATGGGAGGATTGCGTAGTTCTCATCTGCCCTCCTCTAACAAGTATAAATAGAGGCAGTGCCATTTATAAATGGATTGGGTTTTTAAATGGTCTTCATAACAGGAAGAACAAAGCCTTCCCACTGTATTCAGTACTGATAAATAAAGCGAAAAGGCAAAAAGAAGTTCAAGTGGAGGAGGAACCTGTAAGTGGTCTGTTTTGTTCTCATTCAAATCTGCAGTATTTTGTAATAGATGAAGATGAAATGGTCTGCGAGGGCTTTCCAAGCTCAGTCCCCTTGCTCTATTTCTTGTGATTTTCTATGCCAGTGCTCAGAAATGTGGGTTCATTATCGACGGTTGAACCATCACTAACATGCTCCAGTGCAACCTCACTAAACGTTGACAAGCTTAATGGCACCAAATAATTATTTCCTAGCCCCAGTTGGATTTCTTATTCTATCTCCGTGGCAGACGTCCGTTAATATTTAATGGAGAGATTTTTATTAAATTAATTCACACCAACATATAAATGATGAATATCCCCTTAATGTTCCAGGAATAGTTAAGTTTTAAAGATGAATGCCCATTATCACAGAGGACTTACCAGAGATGTCCCATGAATGAGACAAAACTGCAGAAGGTATTATACACAAGAGGACAATATCCATTGAGGCAGTTGTAATCTGGGATGCTGACCCAAACACTTTGCAGTAACTCATTTTATTTATTCCACCAGAATTTGCTTCATATGAGACAGTGAGGTAGAAACAGAATATACAAAACAAATATCACCTGTTTGTAGCTGAAAGAATTTCAACTCCAAGGAGAGGAAATAGATCATGAAAATAATGAGCGATAAGGGCAATTATTCAGATTTCAGAAGACATTTGGCATATGTTTCAAAGATTTCCTCCACCTTCCAGATAACCTTTCTGGGTTTCTCAAGTTACAGTGAGTCTGAAAGGATGAGCAGGAGCTGCTAGCCAGATAAAGAGAGTGGGAAACAGGGGAGTGGGAAACACGTTTTAGTCAAAGCGCTCTGTAGGTCAGGGTCTCAGCAGGCAGCTCATTCAGTGGGGCCATCAAAGAGACTCTAATGAAGGGGATATTTGTGAACTTAAATGCGGGGTTAAAGAAACTCAGCAAGGAGTGGGGAAGCATCCTCAGGCCGAGCTTTGGGTGGATGGAGCCCAAGGATGCTGCCAAGCATCCTACAGATACAGGACAGTCTCCACAGCAAATACTTATCCAGTTAAAAACCCTGCTCTTCAGCATAATAACCAAGCACTGTCTGCTTTCCTGTTTCAGCACCAAATCCGAGCAGGCAGAGGCATGTCTTAAGGGGAAAAAAATGACAGTTTAGAGATGAGAAGCATTCAAAACCGTGCAAGTTTAAATTATGAGTACTGTATTCACTGAAATCATATAAAGGCAGCAGTAATGAATATATGGTGTTTACTTGCAAGCCAAAGCTGGTGATAAAAAACCCCAAGAAGAGAAAAAGACACTAGGAAGTGAGCGGGCAGGCCCAGCGGGGTAAAAATATTGAACCGCCTTTTCTTCTTTCAGACCATTGCCTAGGTCTCTACCCCTGTGGAATGGGGGGATTCAGAAGTTGGTTTCAGTAAAAGAACTACAATGTTAGATACCTAAGCTGTGCTCTTTCTTACAGGAAAATAAGGTGCTAGAATCCACATCATGGGGCTTTGGTGGCACCTTGAGATGCCATGATCCCGCCAGAAAACGTGTGTGTGACCACACACGAGTCTTTGCTTGGAGATGGTGTATGTAATATCATTCATGTGGAGCTGCAGTGTCTATCAGTAATAACTTGGAAAAACTAGAGGAAGGAAAGAGTTTTTTTCTTTTTTAAATATGGTCAGTTACAAACCAAAGTAGAGAGTTTACCTGTAAGCACAGTTCAATTTACCAGTAATACAGTACCCTGGAGGCTACAAAATGAATATTAGTTTCCTTTGAGAGTTGGGAACTTAACAAAGAATTCAAAAGAAATGAAAGCAAGAATCAAGGTGAAAGAAGGAAGAGTACACTTAATTTTTGAAAAATATTTATCTTTATTGTTGAAAGTAGTATAGATGTTCCCCCCTTTTCCCCCATTGATCCCTGCCCCCTCCCCTGTTTGCCCCCCCCCCAGGCATTCACCCCTCTATTGTCTGTGTCCATGGGTTATGAATATATGCATATAAATTCTTTGGTTAATCTTTCCTCCCCTGCTCCTCCGCCCCCCATCTTCCTTCTGAGATTCATCATTTTGTTCCATGCTTCTATGTCTCTGGATCTATTTTTATTTTCTTCATCAGCTTATTAGATTCCACATATGAGTGAGATTGTGTGATACTTGTCTTTCTCTGACTAGTTCATTTTGCTTAGCATAATGCTCTCCAGGTCCCTCCATGCTGTCTCAAAGGGTAATAGATTCTTCTTTTTTACAGCTGCATAGTATTGCATGGTGTAAATGTACCACAGAAAGAGTACATTTTTTTTAAATAGGTGAGAATTACTTACAAGGAAGTGCTTTTTTTGAAAATTGATAGATACATAGAGAAATGAAATAAAAACAAATGTAGGTGTTTTCAATTATATATATATATATATACATATTCTATTTATCTGGAAACCCTGACTAATACAGTGGTCTTTACACCTTATTTTATTTAAGCCTCACAAATCATCCTGCAAAGTGATATACTTACTCCAAGTTACAGATGAGAAAAATGAACTTCACAAAAGATAATACACTTTTTAAGGTCAAGTTGTAACAGCATGAATACAGATTTCCCTGCCTCCAAACAGTCTGTTCTTAGCACCTGTTACCTGGGGTGAGCATCCTCCCTCCTGCCCCCCCCCCCCCCCTCATGGCTGGGTTAGGGTGTGACTGAGGTACTTGTAGTGGCAGAGGATGCTTAGGAGAGCAGAGCATGGTCACCCAGGATGCCTACAGTTCATTCTATTGTCATTGCCCAACACCCAGAAATACAAGCATGAACGGAGCTTCCCAGAGACATGGAATTCCCCAAGACTTCCACGTTGGGGAAAGAGAATGAATCTAGTTTCCAGTGACATCACTTAAGGGGACTCAGAATCAAAACCCTTGCTTGTTTTTTAACCATTAGTATTCACTTCCTTTCTTTTTAAAATATATTTTTATTTATTTCAGAGAGGAAGGGAGATGGAGAGAGAGAGAGATAAGAACATCAATGATGAAGGAGAATCCTTGATAGGCTGCCTTCTGCATGCCCCTTACTGGGGATCGAGCCCACAACCCAGGCATGTGCCCTTGACTGGACTTGAACCTGGGATCATTTAGTCCACAGGCCAATGCTCTATCCACTGAGCCAAACCAGCTAGGGTAGTATTCACTTTCTGACACACAATTTGAAGTGGCCTTTGGGAGCAAGATTTTTATATTCTCTTCTGAAGCCAGTCATGTACTTAACTTATTTCACACACGTTTATTGAACACCTACTATTTTAAAGCAATGCACGCATTGTATGTATTCCGTAGAGTGAGGAAGTTTGAGACACAGGATTCTGTAATCTGGAGCTCACTATGGCACGTTCGAGCTCACGGCTTTGACATTCACTCCAGTTCCCTCTAGTCACCCAATTAAATAGGTCAGCTAGTAAAGTTTGATTAGACATTAAAAGATTCTGTTCCTTTTCAAGGCCTTATCAAAGATTAAATATGTCTTTCTAAGTGAACGAGAGAGCTGTCCTTTGAAGTATCTGCTCAGTGACAGAGTGTCACCTGTTGAGCAGTGGAGGGAACGGTAATGCAGAGACTCAAAAACTGTAGGGTCCAGGGAATTAAAAGCATAGCGGTAGCAGAAAGACTTAGGATGGTTAAGAAATACAGACAGTCTAGGCCAGGGGTGGGCAAACTTTTTGACTCGAGGGCCACAATGGGTTCTTAAACTGGACCGGAGGGCCGGAACAAAAGCATGGATGGAGTGTTTGTGTGAACTAATATAAATTCAAAGTAAACATCATTACATAAAAAGGTACGGTCTTTTTTTTCAATAGTTTTATTACCGCGGGCTGTAGTTTGCCCACGGCTGGTCTAGGCAGACTTTTCCTGGAAAATAAAAATAAGAATAATAGTCCAACACAGTGAATAATTATTATGTGTCTAACACTGTGTTGTTTTATTCTGTAACTACTTTATTTATATCTGCTTGCTTTCAGTTGTATGTCTAAATAAAATGATCTTTCCAGTTCTTTTATAATAGTTTGTGGAGAAGAAAAATTATGTGCCATCTTTTTTTTGGGGGGGGGGGTGTAAAAATGTATTTTATAAACTATATGAATTTAATTTTTACTTCATTCGCTCAGTTAAAAAAACATGTACAGTCCAGCTGGCGTGGCTCAGTGGTTGAGCATCGACCTATGAACCAGGAGGTCAAGGTTTGATTCCTGGTCAGGGCACATGCCTGGGTTGTGGGCTCGATCCCAAGTGTGGAGCGTGCAGGAGGTAGTGGATTGATGATTCTCTCTCATCATTGATGTTTCTATCTCTCTCTCCCTTCCTCGGTCTGAAATCAATAAAAATATATTCAAAAAACAGTTGCAGAGTCCTGAAGAGAAAGATATTGACATCAAACCAGCCAGTTGGAAATGTGTAATCTTAGGTCCCATTCCAGGCTTTCTGAATCAGACCCTGAGTTGTAGCGCAGTCCTCAGGAGAATCATATGCATGCTAAAGTTTGAGAAACACCGAGAAACAAACGACTCTAATCAAGTCAGACGTTCTAAAGTCTTATTGTTTGCAGCTTGTTGGCAATCAAAAACAAATTTAAAAACGCATCTCAGAACTATATACCTCCTTAGAAGAATCGGATCAATTGGAAAACAGTTAAACATGCTAACGGCCCTCAAAAATGTTGACTGTGAAATGTGGATCATGCAGGTAGCAGAGCACACTGCGTGGTTCTGTAATTATTGGTCCCACCGAGAATCGAGCAGCTGTTTATTTCTTTTCTTTTTAATTTTCCTTTTCAAGTCGGCCGGCTTTATTTTCTGATGCACACGCCATCAGCAATCAGCTGCAAGAACCAAAAGATTATTTTTCTCTTTCAGAGTGTTTTCTTTAATCACCATGATGCCTTAAGAGCCACATTAGCATGGTAACTCTAGAGCCTGGTGGTCTCATGTTCTGACTTCTAAATGGAGAGCTGTCACTTTAAAATTCCTGGCGTCCTAAAAGGTGTGCTGTGAGGCATGCATTTCTTAATTTGGTAGTACATGGATAGTGTGGCCTGTTGCTGTTTACTTCTTTAATTGTAAACAGTTTCCCATTGTGGGAATAATTAATTGGACCAATGCTTAAATTAATCCGACAGTGCCATTTTTGATCAAGAATTTCTAGCTATAATACACAAGAGAGTGTGTCATGGGTACTCGGATAAAAAATAGAAAAATATAGAGTGTAGAAGTAGACTTATTGAGATATGGTTAACTGATTTGCAAATACAGTTCTGCTGCATGCAATAAGTTAGATACATAGACCTATTAGACCAACTAAATCTTGGGTACCAATCAATGAGATCAATTAGTTAGAGATTAAATGCATAGAAAGAGAAGAAGAGTAGTCCCTGGATTCAAGAGAGACATTTTAGAGAATCTAGAAGCAACAGTGCTTTCCATAATGTTTTGTGTAGCTTAAAAAAGTGCTAACGTTAGGCCCAAAAACTTAAAAGCACGTGGGGAGTTTAATCCCGAACGTACCATTCTTCCTGTTTTCATCTCGCCTTTTTCATTTACATGAGGTACAAACGGGCACATCCAAGCTACCAAGTGAGTAGATATATCTTTTTTCCCTTAATCTAAGTTCAGCTCTAATTAATTCATAATTTGGTGGGGCTACCAAAGAAATGAAACAAGATAAAGAGTTTGTGTAGATAATATCAAATTCTGATGATCATAATCTGATTTTGGAAGCTTATTTTTGAAGATTATTTTATGATATTTAAAAAAATAGTGTCACAAAATATATGCAATTCAAGGGTAGGAAAGTAAAGCACTTGAATTTCATTCATTGGATTCGATTTATGCTTATGCTTCTCCAGTTACAGGAAGGATGAGGAAGGATGATAAAATATTAAAAATGTAAGCAACTTTCAAACGTGTCTAAATGAAGTTATATTAATGTTCTCTTCTGATTCAATTAATTCTGGCCTTAACACTTCAGTTTTATTCTCCAAGCATGCACCTTCCCACAACTACAGACTGTTTGGTCTCAATTAATGCAACAGTCATAGCCCGTTTTGACTGGGACATCACGATATTGGGGGGGGGGGCAGGGTTCTAAACTTCAATAATCTAGGTAATTGCTTCAACTCTCCACTTTGCTCGTGAATCTAGCCATAATTAACCAATTAAATCACATAAGCAGCTCACTTTCCTCCTCAGCATAGAGTTTAGAAGGATAAAAGAGAAAGAGAGGCTAGGGAATCTATCTAAACACAAATGTCATTCCATTATAGAACCTTATTAAATACATTTAAGTGTTTTAATTTCTAGCACTCTGTTGTTCCTAATGAACTCTGCAGGGACTGAAAATGAATTTTTTATTCTGAGATTTTTGTCTCTTTTGAATTGCAAAGAGCATTCCTCTTGAATTTCCACTAGATATAATGAAACATATTTTAATATCACATCAAGCTAGCTCCCCGGGGAGACAACTGTCAAAAATCCATGGTATCTTTAAATCACTTTAATTACATTTTGCTCAATACAAAATAATATGCAAGAAGCTGTTCGTGTAACTTTATTGATGCCACAGTATTTTCTGTACAGTTATGTTATACACACTATCCAAGTAAGATTGAGTAGTTTAATTAGGCCAGTATCATGGGCGAAGGTAGATATATAGTAAGAGATGGATTTGAAAGGAAAGGTTCAGACCAGAATTCTGTGATCTTTAAAGGCCATGTATAAAGTTTTAACATCCAGGGAGTAGTATGGTACCTAAGAACAAAGCAACTACAATTAATTTGCTCTTACGAGTGCCACACAACAGGTAGCTCTTATATGTTATGTGTTTAAATACATGATTCCAGCCAAAACTGGTTTGGCTCAGTGGATAGAGCATTGGCCTGCGGACTGAAGGGTCCCAGGTTCGATTCCGGTCAAGGGCATGTACCTGGGTTGCGGGCACATCCCCGGTAAGAGATGTGCAGGAGGCGGCTGATCGATGTTCCTCTCTCATCGATGTTTCTAGCTCTCTATCTCTCTCCCTT
Source organism: Myotis davidii (assembly GCF_000327345.1). Classification (NCBI taxonomy): domain Eukaryota; kingdom Metazoa; phylum Chordata; class Mammalia; order Chiroptera; family Vespertilionidae; genus Myotis; species Myotis davidii. Next base: position 1,574,907 of record NW_006282381.1, read on the forward strand.
CCTCTCTGTAAAAAATCAATAAAATATATTTAAAAAAATAAATAAATACATGATTCCAATTAACCTTCCCTATAGGTGTTTCAGGCAGGTACTGTTGTTATAATCTTCATCCTGTAGATGTGGAGACTGAGGCTTAGAGGGTTTAAGGTGACACAAGTGAGAAAGCATATTCATAGAGTCAGACATCAGTCCTTTAAATACTTTGTAAATGATAAAACTTGACTTTGTACTGAGACATTCTACAGTCTAACTTACCAGAGGACGGGAGTCAGAAGAGCCTGTTTGCAGTCTAATATCAGTGGCGACAGTTACCAAAGATAAAGGTAAAAATGTAAGAGGATGGATGTGTCAATTAGCTTGATTTGGGCCATCATTTCACAATGTATACGATTCCTTTGCCCCAGTCTTCTCAATTGAAAAATGAGTAAAATATCATCTTATTGAGTGTTCTCCTAAACATATTGAGAGTAAGCATTGACTATCCCGAATCATTTAGATAAAAAGAGTAATGGTGAACCTTTTTGTTACCATTACATTTATTTTAGATATTTCAGGGGCAAAAGGCCAGAGCCTTGACTGGGCAAATATGTCCCAGTGTCGTCATAGTTGTCCTCCTCCTCCTCCTCCTCCTCCCCCTCCTCCTCCCTTCCCTCCCTCTCTCCTTTCCTTTCCCCTTCCTCCCCTTCTTTTCCTTCCCTTCTTCCCCCTTCCCTTCTTTCTTTTCTTTTTCCCTTTTATTTCTTTTATAAAATTAAGCCTCCAAATTAAGATCCCCTTCTCTTTTAAGATAATATGGAATAAGCATTTGTGAATTTTTTAATCGAATATTCTATGTCGAGCACCTGGCTTCAATGGCCATGATCAGAGTGCAGTCTTCTTTGGACCACTTATTTGTTATGTGACCTTGGCTAAGTCACTGAACATTTGGGAAAATATGAGTAAGTTTTATGGTGGGGAAAAGAAAAATGGAAAATAAAGGTGAGCATGGATGCCACATACATACCTACAATGTTTCCTGTTCATTATCAGGCCCATGGTAGAGCCAGAACTTGAACCCTGATCTTTCCAACCAGCCCAGCTATCTTTTCATCACCTTAGTCGTCAGTGTAAATGTGGACCAGTACGTGTTTCATCGCTGCTGTCATTTAGGCAGTTTCTATATGGCTGAGGGAGGAAGGAGGAGGTGAAGGATTGTGTCATCGTCCCTTCACCAGGTCATCAACCAGATCCGTGTCTTCCCTTTATATGTTTTATGCATCAAATTTACATTTAGAATCAAGTTGAATCAAATAGCGGTATCACTAATGCACCTGGACATCATTGTCTTAGCTCAAAGCCGGCTGTGCGGGGCCTCTCCTAGCCCAGGAACACTGCGCAGAATCTTGGAGAGCCCGGGAGCCAGCTGCTTTGTGTCCATCGTTGGCATAAAACATACTATGACTAAAAGTCCAACCTAGGGATGGTAGACATCATTGTTTCCAAGGGAGAACCTGGAAACGACGAGACTGCTAATCCACTCACCTGATGCTGCTTCTCTCATTGGCTTAACTTGTGCTCAGTGTAGTCAGACAGTCTCAAGTGACGATATTTCATTATTAGCCAATTCTGCCTGGGGAGCCCAGGACAACGCCCTACACGTGGGCAGCTCTCCCTTTGAGTGCTGTCGGGCACATGTCATTTCATTGTACCTTTACAATAGCTTGCATTGCTCTCCCTTTGGTTTGAAAACAGGTCTGCCTATTTCAAGGGGGAAAGCCATTCTTCTTTGTAATTCATCCAACAAGCATTCTCGCTCTGTTAGCTGAGCACTTCCCCACGGGGGAAGAGACATAAGAATACACGGGGAGTGCTGAAGTGTTATTAGGTAGGCTGTATTCATAGATGCATAGGCACTGTAGACCCGGGAGCTGCAGGCTGTCCTCCGGCCTGTGTTTGTTCTTCATAGACTGTTTAAATTCTATGTCTTCTCTGTCTGTCTCTTGCTTGTGCCAGGCAAGGAGGAGAGTAATATATGTATCCAACCGATGTCAGTTCAAATAAAAAACTCAGAGTCATCTGGGAAATGTGCATACCCTGGTAATTTACTTGAAAGCTCTTACTCTCCACCCACTCAAGTGCCTTTCCCAAATATCCATTCAATTTATTCTTCCATTTCCACAGAGCTCTCTCCTGTTTGATACTAAGGCCACTGGCACTGAGAGAACAGGAAAATCAAGCAAATTACAGCCACCTATCTCTCTTTCCACCACTGAGCTGGTTAAATGACTATGTATTTCCACCGCTCACATCTCAGGATGTAATTAAATATACATTTTAAATCGGCAGTTTTAAATTTTATAGGACAAAAGCCTGAAACACTTTCAGCTTTGTGGAGGGGGAAAAAAATAAAATACGAAAGAATAATGTTTACAAAGCTCTGAAACAAGGCTTGACGGCAGGATGGAGTTGCTACTGTGAGCCATTTTGGACTGAGTGGTGTATATCTGTTCATAATAACTTGGATTCGTCTCCTGTTAAAATGTCACATGGATAAAGGCGTAAATTCCAACAGCTGTGACAGGACGGTCATTGCTAAGGAACTTTGACACGGTGGATTCACGTGTCAGAGACATCTCCTTCGCTGTCTTTCATCCGGAATCATCCCAATATTCCTCTCCACGCTCAGGAAGACTAACAGTGAGACGCAGATCAAAGCCCATGATTCTGACGTCTTCCCCCCTAGGTTTGTTGTTTAATGAGACAGTCGGCCCCAAGAACCTGTTCCGTTTCTCTGAGGAAGTTAGTGGAGGGACTCGGGATGAGACCACTGTTCTTGCCGTAATGCAGTTATTCCACAAGTTGGGTGGAGTTAGTGACACACGTTAGCAGGAATATACCAACAGTCATGCTATTTTTTAAATGCAATATAGAAAAATGGGAGTCAATAAAAATCAGCGTGTGGGGAACAAATGAGAACAACGGGGTGTTCTAAGAACTTAACATGAGATGACCTTTCTCTGGGAACCTATTTATTCTGATAGATGTCATTCGGAGCTATATCCACCTGAGCTTTATAACTTCATTCATTTATTCCTTCACCCATTCATTTGTTCATTTAAAAAGGGTACGCTAGGCACTGGAATGAACACTGGCAATCAAAAGATAAATAAGCCATGGGATCTGCATTCAAGCAGATCATGTGTTAGTGTGTAGCGTATGTGCAACTAGCACCATATGGGAAGTGTCAGAGTGGACATGGTTTAAGAAGCAGCCAGAGTCAAAAAAGGAAGCGATGAAATATGTGTGGGAAAGTCGAAGAATAAATTTGAGCCACATTTTGAAAAATGAGCAGGAATTTGCTAGGTGGGCAAAACAGAGATGGTCTTCCGGGCAGAGGAAGTGGCCTGAGCAAAGGCTTGGAGGCTTCTGAATCCCACAGCCATCCTAGGGATGAAACCTCATTGGTCTAGCTCAGTTCTGGTGACCTTCCTTCAGCCAATCACGGTCTCTGCTTTGGAAGGTTTTTTCTGATTAGATCAGCCTACAACATGGAAGGTCAGATTACAGTGACGGCCATTCGATTTTCTCATAGAGATGCAACTCCAAAGAAGAAATGAGCTAGTGAATGGACAGCAATTGGTACAGAGACTGGCAAATAGTATGTACTCCAAGCAAGTTTGTTTTTATTGTTATGATGATGATTATTAATGTTATTACTAATATATCCTCTTATTACTAATATTTTAATGAAAAAGCCAGACATATAGCAGCAGTGCAGACCCTCATTGAGTTTCTCTTAGGGAACTATGTTATGATGATGATTATTAATGTTATTACTAATATTTTAATGAAAAAGCCAGACTATAGCAGCAATGCAGACCCTCATTGAGTTTCTCTTAGGGAACTAACCAGAACTTAGAAGAAGGGAAGCCACATTTCTACACCTGGCAGCACATCCTTCAGGAAGTCTTTTTACGACTTTCTCTCCCCCCCTCCCCCGTCCTCCCCCTCCAATCTGGATTGGGTTGGCTCCTTTGTACTCTATAAAGAGCTCCATCTGGTCCTATAACGTTGTAATAATAATAATAATAAAAAAGCTGTCCCAAGGGAGATGTGTATCTTATCATCTTATCTCAAACCCTTGGGATAGTGTAGGTAGTGAATCTGTTCAAATAACATGAAAAGGTAGATCAGAGATCACTTCACAGGGGAGATTATACCTGAGGAGGGCCCCTGAAGGATAGGGAGAACTTCTGGCATGCAGAAATGGGAAAAATGACATTGAGGAGAAGGAAATGCTCAAGATAAGCGTGGAGATCGGGAAGTGTTCACCATGCCTGAATATGACAGTTCATCAGATGCAAAAGGAAGTGAATGTGGAGTGAAAAGGGTGCTGGGATGAGAAGGGAGGCTTCAGGGTTGATTGCAAAGGACCTTGAATGCTGTGTAATGAGATTAGACTGTGTAATCTGCAATATAAAGACTGAGAGGTTTTCATCTGGGGATTGATATGGCCAGGATTCTCTCTCTCTCTCTCTCTCTCTCTCTCTCTCCCTCCTTTATTTAGGTTACATAGGTTAACACAGGTTAAAGAATCTTCCCTTGGTGGAACAGGAGCTTTCACAACATCACTAGCTTTGAGAAACAGAAAGAGGCAAACTGTCCTGATGAGCCTGTACTAATTATGATAAAGAGATGAGCTTCTGAATTCCAAAATTCACAGGATTTTGAGTCCTAGGTTCTTGTTCTTCTCAACACAATTCTACTCGTTCCTCTCTGCATTTTGGTTATATGAGCAAATGAATATTCCTTTCTCGTAGTAAGCAAGTTTGAGCTAATTATCCTGTCACTAACAAATCAGAGGTTATTTAAATGATCATTTTCAAGATGTGAACATCGAGGCACTCAGAGATTAAGAGACTTGCCCGAAGCCATACAGCGAGGCAAAAAATCGCAGCAAGATTGAAACTGAGATCTGTCTAAGTCTGTGTCTGGTGAGCAAACGCACCCTCCATATTTCCATTCTAAAGGACAACCATTAAAGGAATGACTGTGCCTTGTTCCTGCTTTTATCTCCCACAACCACTATTTCATTGTTACATAATAGGTACTTGTTTAATGCATGCGGAATTCTTGAATGAAGTCTAAATCTATAAAAATTCCACATGTCCTCTTTTTGTTGCTAAGAAATAATAAGTAAAGATACTTCCATCGCTCATGTGCAGATTTTTCTTTGTACTTATTCTTAAACCAGAATGTGTGTGTCTAGATGTATACTATCATTGGTTGGTGCAGATAAAAGCATTTTATTGTCAGTTCTTACTGTAGTTTTCTGCCTTCTTGTTCCTCTATCATTTTCCTTTTATCAGCAAAGTCTTCTCCAGGTGGAGGAAGCAACGAGCATTTTATAAACCTGCCTTGGGCTGTAAAATATACATGTACCTTCAATAGTGACAGAGGCATCGTTGGAATGTCCTCCAGAGTGAAATATCCTTCAGAAATTTGCATTTAACAGGCAAACATAATATTGTTGAAGAACATAGAATTATAAATTCATGGACATTTGGGTACTGGGGACACTTTACAATCCACACATCCATACTTCTAACTGTAATTTTTATGGCTATGTAGTTCAAATTACCCAAGATGGATAAAACCAGCACTTTCATTATTAACTGTGTTTGAGGGGTTTGGAACAACTGCTCCAGGAAAGCTCTTTATAACTTGAAACTCACACAGGAAGTTGCGGGCCAAATAATGAATTTGTCACCTCTTGACGTAAATCATCCCCAATTTGATTGGTCTTAGAAGTATTCATTTTGCACAACATTCCAAAAGTCTCCTGCTTTAAAAATGAAAAATTGCAAGTGAGTACTTTATAGCCCGTTTAATTGCATTTGGAGATTTTTCTGCCCCTTAAAGTCTCCTGGATAAGCATATTAATGCTGTCCCCAAACACGCTTTTAAACTGAGCTCTATTATGAGTAGCATCTGACCTTTCCGCATAATTGCATGTGGTCCAAATTAATTGTTCAGTTCTATTGTGGATTGAATAATAGGTATCCTAAAATGAGACTAATTATGCAGATACCTGATAGAGAGGAGAATCTTAAAGTGAGCTCTTTGGGGTGCCTGGAATTTCGAATATAAGGTATGAAATGACACTTAATTAACTAATAAGCCAACTGACAAGACTGACTCCACAGGAGACTTCTAGTCAACATAATTCAGAAAATTAGGAGATTCTTCCTGAACTGAAATGTAATAAAATGAAGCTTACATATCAAACAAAAAATATTGTCATAAATCTACATGTTAGTGAGAGGACATTTAATACAGATTTGTTTAGAAAAACATAGAAACAGTAATTTTTGGCTAACTATATCTATTGCTTACTAATACTCCATTCATTTATGTTCAATTCTGTTGATTCCTTTTTTGGAATATTTTCATGGCTGTCAACGTGATATTGTATAACAAGCACCAAATTGCATCTTTATTAAAAAAAAATTTTTTTATTGATTTTAGAGAGAGAGGAAGGGAGAGAGATATAGAAACATCTATGAGAGAGAAACATCCATTGGCTGCCTCCTGCACGCCCCCTACTGGGGTTCTAGCCCACAACCAGGGCATGTGCCCTGACTGGGAATTGAACAGGTGATCTCCTGGTTCATAGGTTGGTGCTCGCTCACTGCGCCACACCAGCCTGGCAAAGTGCATCTCTTAAACCTAAGTTTGATGCCAATGTGTTGTATGATTAGCTGATTTAAAGGCCGTAATGACTGTGTAACTAAATCAAGCTCCTCAGATCGTTTATTTTCTCCTGGTCTGAAATGACTGGTTAGATTCTCTCTCTACCTGTTTGGGTGCAAGTAGCTGTTCTGAAAACGAGTAAAAATGATGTCACATAGCACACAGTGCCAGGAATGTGCAGGATGTCGGCAAAAGGGGAGTGGCTGTCCATCCCCCATCCACCTTCACTGCTGTTCCCTGACCAAGATGGCCTGAAAGGCCCCTCAGTTTGACTCCACTGTAGACAGGCTTCTTCCTAACTCTAGGCCCTGATCTCACTTTTCTTTTAGCATCTACTTTAGAAAACTTGTAATTCTAAATTCTTTCTCTGCTTTTGAGATACGTGTAAAAAAAACAAAAAACAAAAACAAAAACCACCTCTTGTTAGTGTTACAACCCAGGAATGTCTTTCTCAAGGACCTGGGAGCCATCCCTTTGAAATGTAAACATCAGGGCTATGCCACCGCTTTCTCCCAGGATCTGCGGGAAGATGGGAGCCTGCCTTTCTCAGATGCCTTGCTCCAAGTTGTAAATCTACTTTCTGTCACCAAGATGGGAGAGACTTTACTTTTCTTATGGGAAAAGCCAAGTAGCAAACAGATGGCCTGTGTTCTCCCTCTCACCCTAAAAATCCTTCCACCCTTTGCTTCCGTGGAGTTGAGCTCAGACTGAGCTCTGGTCTCCGCCCCTTATTGTAACAGCCTTAAAGCCTTCCTTGCCTGTTTAACTTTGGTGCAATTTTTCCTTCGACAGTGCCTGCCGTCAACACGATGCTCTGCAACATACAACCGTTTTCAATCACTTCAGCTCTCGCGCAGTTGCCTACTTACTGGCTTCATTGAATGGATAAGCTAGTGTGGCAAGGGTGCCATAGAATTTAAATATTTGGTTGTGTTTTTACCACACGGAGGACACATGCTTGTTATGTTTGCTAATGGTAGTCTTGGTACCAATAGCCTAAGCCTTTGTGTAAGGGACTTAACACGTGTGACGCTCCAAGGATGTGCCCCGTGACCAGGTTTGTGGTTTGCAGGCTGAATGGCATCGAATCCTGTCACTGTTTCTGTAAAGTGAGTGATTTTCTCTGTGTGTGCAGATGTGGAAACTGGCAGGGTGCTCACTTGCCCCAAGTCGATCACTTGAAAGTGCTAAAGACCAAGGCCGGTTGAGTTCAAGCTTGGGGAAAGGGCCTACAGGCCTGGATCTGAATCCTGTCTCTCCAAGTACCACCTCATTAGCTTATGAACTAATTCACTCCCATTTCACATATGAGAAAATGAAGGCTTCCACAGTTTTTTAGTTTAATTGATTGAGGTGTTAAATTATATAGGTTCAGGTGTATACTTCTATAATACATCATCTGTATGTTGTATTGTGTGTTTATCACCCCAAGTCAAGTCTCCTTCCATCACCATTTATTCCCCTCTTACCCTCCCTAGCTCCCTTCTGCCCCCTTTCCCTCTGGTAATAACCATACTGTTGTCTTTGTCTAAGAGTTTTTCTTTTCTTTTATCTGTTTAATCCCTTCACCCTTTCCACCAAGGTTTACAAATTTTAAGTTCTTTTCCAAAGAGGCACACTGCTAATAATGATCGTGTGTGGGTTCTGTGAAGCGTAGAATGAGACAATGTATGTAAACTGCTTAGGAGACGTCCCAGATCTCATAAGAACCCAGTAAATGTTAAATATTGATAATTAGTGGTAGTAAAAGTAGACACTTTACTGTTTCTTCCTCTGGGAGTGATGAAAACACGTGGAGTAGCACAACTGACAGTGACTTAAAGTTCATGGGAGGGTCAGTATGGCTCGTTGATTGTTTGAAAGATGGTGGATGAAAACCATCCTTTATACAGGGATATCCCATGATGAGGAGCAAATACTCGCACTGAGTGGATAGAAAAACTTTTGTAAGAGCCAATGTTGGTAAAAGGGTGTGTGAGAGAAGCAAGAAGGCTTCTAGAAACAAAGGAAATCAGTTGAATTGGGAGTGTCCAGTTTAGTTTTGAACTTAGCTCTGTTGCGCTAAAGTCTAGGCCTATACAATAAAATTTTAAATACTTTAAAATGAAGCTATTATTTTTCACTTTTAGGGGGCACAAGAAATAACATTTGTTTTAATTGATAGTTAATAAAAATGATCCCCATGTTAATTTAATTCATCTTACTATAGCAATAACCTTTAAAGATTAACAGTTGGACATATTTTGGGATTAACAGCCTAAAATTATTTTAATTTCAACACCTACCTAATGACTACATGGCAATTTAAAAGGCATTCAAAGAATCCAGACTGTGTCAATGTATAACACATTATTTTTCCCTCTATAGTACTATAATGAGTTAATTAATTCTTTTCACATAATAAACAAATTATATGTGTTAACAGCATTTTAAAAAATGAACTTAATTCACTTAATCGTTCACAATTATCCCAGTTTTCTTTGATTTTAGGGACTGCGTAGTTTCTTTTTGTTATGGTAAAGAATAAAATATTAGAAAAGAAAAATCAGGTATTTTAAGTATCAACTAGCCTATCTGAGAATTTTGCCATGTTAGCGCTATATATTATTGTAGTTGACTAAGTTTCCTCAGTAATTTTGCCTGTCGCAAGATAATCATGCAACACCCAAGAGAACAAAAGAGTTGGAATTGCACCTTTCTTCCAGCCCAGAATGCCTTTTTGGAATTCACAAAGACAGAGAAGTCCACCATTAGCTCCCATTGTATTGGAAAACAATAGTGTCAAGAGAGATTGAACATGGAGATTGAACTTTTTGGCTTTTGGAGAGTTACTAAAATGTACATTTTAAAACTTTAATTCTGGTGTTTAAATTGTGTGACTATGTCTGCCTGGGAAATGTGATTGAGCCGAATTGCTATGAAATACATGCATTTATGCAAAGGTCAATTTTGAGATAGGCAATCTATTTTAGGGTAAGCTTCCTTGCACCTGCCGTCTTTATATTTTTTTCCTTCTAAGTCTCCCCAGTAGAGGCCGTCATAGGCATTTATATTCAGCAAAGGCAGCAGGTTGCTGAGCCTAGAGTGCATTTAGCAATTGCAGATGGGTTTGTCTTTCTGAAAAGAGAGACGGGGAGGAATTTAAACCTGAAATTCAATGATGAGGGGATGCTGGTATAGAATTAATTAAAAAAAACCCCACAATCAAAGCAAAATAGAAAAGAGTATTAATTCCAATTTTGTTTTTAAAGATGTTAGTACACCTGTATATGTATTGTATAAAAAATACTGAGAAGAAATGTATCAGATTTCTAATTATCTTTATCTCATTATAGGAACACTGGAAATTTGCATTTTTTTAGTTCTAGAATTTTTCCATATTTTACCAATATGAATATATGTCTTTTTCATTAAAAAAAACACAAGTGTCAAACACTTTAAAAGAATAAGTAATAAAAATCTAATCTCTCTTAAAAAAAAAGCCTCTGGCTACTATTTCAAGGACCACGATTAAGTCGATTACCTGGAAAGACATGTAGGTTTCTATTCTTTTATTTTACTCATACTTTTTAGCTCCTCTATGTGTCAAGGTACAAGATGAACACTGACCCTATAGATTTCATCCATGTGGAAGATCTCTTTCTCTCTCTCATTTATCTTATTTTATTTACTTAAAAATATTTTTTTTTATTGATTTCAGAGAGAAAGGGAGAGGGAGAGAGATGATAGAAACATCAATAATGAGAGAGAATCATTGATTGGCTGCCTCCTGTACACCCCACTCGTGCCCTGACCAGAAATGGAACTGTGACCTCTTGCTTCATAGGTCAATGCTCAACCACTGAGCCATGCTGGCTGAGCATCATCTATCTTTCTATCTATCTAGTCTACCCTCATTATTCACGGATTTCATATTTTCAAATCCACCTATTTGCTAAAATATATTTGCAGCCCCCAAATCAATACCTGAGGTGCTTTTGCTGATATTGGTAGACATCCACATGATCTAAGCAGCAAAAAATTGTGAGTCTCCCGATGTGCACATTCCTGGCTGAGATTGAAATAGGCGACACTCTGTCTTCTTATTTCAGTCTAATACTGCAAGTAAGTTCTTTCCTTGATCTATTTAGTGCCACATTTTTTTGCATTTTTGTGGCTTTGTTGGTGATTTTGCTGTTTAAGGTGGCCCCAAGCACAGTCCTGAAGTGCTGTTTAGTGTTTCTCAGGGCAAGAAGGCTGGGCTGTGCCCTATGGAGAAAATACATGATAGATAAGCGTCATTTAAGCATAAGTTAGAGAGCTGTTGGCTGTGTGTTCAATGTTAATAAATCAACAATATATAGTAAGTTGTCTGTAAACAGAAAAGCACGTCAAACAAGGTTATGTATTCATCAGTTGATGATCAGGTGACCGGAGGTCCTCAAGAACCTGACCTTGCATTTAACCTAGGAGCCATGATCCAGTATTTGCTGATTCAGTGTTTATGGAAACTTTATAAAACATGACTATTGCAAATAACAAGAATCAACTGTATACATATGCATATAACTGAATACATATATGTATGTACATATACCTGTATATGCATTTTTGTCCAGTGTTTACATGTCCAGTGTCCAATTCACATATATGATTTAGAAATACACACACGTACATGTTCACCATTACAATGTATTTCTATGTATACTTGTTTCTGCCCCTCTTCAGTTTTCCTAGTTCATATATGATACAATGACTTAAACTTGGTTCTTCAGTAACTGAGTGTAGAAATGTGAACGCACAGGAGAATCTTTCCCCTGGCTTTTCTACAGCTTCAGAAACTACTGGAGACTGTTCTATCCAAAAATTTGAACTTACATAAGATAAGAAACAACAAAAACATTGATAAGGGTAACAACAGTATTCATTTAGAAGCTTCTGGCTGGAGACTATATCTGAGGAGGGTCCTGAAGGATAAGGGAGCACTTGAAATGCAGAAATGGGAAAGGTGACATCAAGGAGACAGGAATGCTCAAAGTAAGCTTGGAGATACCGAAGTGCTCACCATGCCTGAATGTGTCAGTTAATTAGATGCATTTTGGGGTGTATTTTGGTAGTTTATTTCAGGATCAGGGAGGAGTGACCAGTGGCCCTAATTATTCCAGTGCTGTGGACTTTTTTTTTAAAAACATATTTTCTTGATTTTTTATAGGGAGGAAGAGAGAGGGGTAGAGAGTTAGGAACATCAATGAGAGAGAAGCATTGATCAGCTGCCTCCTGCACACCCCCCACTGGGGATGTGCCCGCAACCAAGGTACATGCCCCTGACCCGAATCGAACCCGGGACTCTTCAGTCCACAGGCCGACGCTCTATCCACTGAGCCAAACCGGTTTTGGCGTCATTCACTTTTTAAAAAGTAAAATATGGTATTAAGTGCCAATATGTTCCAAATACTGGATTAGGCAACTAATGAATGAGTGTTGACACAACATAGAGCAATCTCGCTCCTAATTGAGTTTTTGTTCTAGCAGGGAGATGAAAAAAAAAAAATCAAACAAGTATAATAATTGCATACTGTTGTTTGTGTGTGTGATGAAGAAAACAAACACGATGGAGGTTTGATTGTGAATGAAACAGGGAAGCTTTTTCTAAATGGGGGAGAGGGGGCAGGGATGCGCTGAGAAGACGGTATTCAAACAAGACTTGAAGAATGAGAAACACGCAGATGTGAAGAATTGGGAGAAAGAAGGGGTCCAAAAAGCACCATTTCTTTTGGTGCTTTTGAGGTTAGAATGTACTTGCAATTCTACCCTTTTTCCCTTTATAAAATTCATTTGCATCTTTTAGGATTTTTTGCTCTATCATTACAGTCTACACAAAAAAGAGTTAGTGTATCCTTTTAAATTTTAACTTTAAAAATATAAAAGTAGCCTTAAATTCTTATTTGAAAAATATAAGTTATGTGAATTATTCATTGTGGAAAAGTAGTATTTCTCAGTTTATATGTACATGTATGTATATCAGAAATGGTTCTTCTTTCTCTTTGAATCGACAAACATTCTGTGCTCTACAAGGACTCCTCTGGAAACAGTAATGAGCTGTATCTGACATTGAGTCTTCACTAATTATAGGCACTATTATATTCACATTAACATATTAGCTCATTTAATCCTCTCCAGGTTTAGTGTTAAAATTGTTCCTATTTTACAACTGAAGCCCAGAGAAGTTATATAACTTGTCAAGGTAGCACAGCTATTAAAGGTCAGTGCTACAACTAGGTTTTAGGCAATTTCCCCCTAGGACCCACTCTGAATCCACACAGCACATATGTCTTATGCTGGCAACCACACATGAAAATACTGTGGCAATAATGCTATCCTGCCATTAAACAAATGGATACCTTTTCAAAATTTCAGGATGACATCTGTATAGTAAATGGAATCCCCATTTGTACTTGCCTTTATTATTGTTACTAGAGGCCCAGTGCATGAAATTCATGCATGAGTAGGGTCCCTAGTGGCTGCCAGCTGCCAGCCGGGGCCTCCCTTTCCCTGGCTGCCTGCTGCCTGCTGCCACCTCTAGCCAGGGCCTCCCTTTGCACCTGTGTTGGCCTGGCACCATTCACTCACCAGTTCCACCATCCTGCCACAGTCCCACTCTCATCAGGGCCCATTGGGGCCGACGGTGCCTCCACTGCCACCTGCTACCAGCACTGCATCGCCAGCACCTGCCATGTTCTGCCCCCTGGTAGTCAGGGCACGTCTAACTCCCTGTCGGTAGAACTCCCGTCCGTGGGGCAATTTGCATATTAGCCTTTTATTATATAGGATGTTTTATTGGCACCTACGGTGTCTTGTCGATGTTAGTAAAGGATCAGTAGCTATCAACAGCCAAGCACCGTGTAAACACTTTTCACGAGTTCTTATTAAATCTCACAAACACTCACTGACAGAGTTGCGTTCGCATTGCCTGGGCTTGACTCTTGCCTTGGATACTTCATCACTATATGACTTTGGGGGAAGAAGCTTATTTTATCTGTGTCTTGCTTTTTCCATTTGTAAAGTGCCGTCTGATTTCAGAACCTGTGAACTTAACCACTTGTACATTACCTTCTACTAATACAAGATGGTATCTGATTAAATAGGAATAATGTATTTAGTTATTTTTAAGTTGAACATTTTATAATTTATGATGTTCTGAGAGCATGATAGTTTTCAGTTGCTCTTTCAACAGGAAGATATGAGAATCACTGATCTAGTGTCTTTTGTGGAAATAGCTTCCTCAAATCCAGGACGTGGGTCACTGAGAAGCAGCGAACCTTTACCCAGAGATATTCAAACTTTTAAAGCCTTGTAATTACTGTCCTGAATTTACTGTGTATTAGCTGGACTCACCAAATACCTGTTTTCACTTCTCAGCATTTTAAATGGAATGGAAGGTATGTTCATTGGTCGGTAATGCCAATCTCAAGCCTATAGCAAAACAATCGATTGTGAAGTGCTAAACCCAATTATATAAACCAGAATGCAATTAAAATTTGTTTTTTTAGTTGAGATACATCTGTGCAATTTAAATAACCAGACCATGGTGTTTTAATGGTGATTTGGCTTACCCAATGACCAAGTCAATGAACTGCAAAAATTGACTATTATGGCTCATGAAACCAAGTCGACCCTGAGTATAAATAGACAATTTCTCTTTTGGAGCTAGAGTAAAAGCAAATATTCTTCAAATATGGGAAAGCCAAATAAAAGACATTGAATGTATTTTTAAAGATTATTTTTATATTCATATAGGGTTTGTGTTGTTCTGTACAGCATATGTTTTATTAATTCATTTGGCCCATCTGGATAATCTAATGAAAGAATGGTAACTAACATTTATTGAGCTCCTGTGTTGTGCCAGGTACTTACTGTGTGAAGTGATTCTAACTGTAAATTGAAACAAAACTTAATCTTCACAGCCATTCTCTGAGTTAGTGGCTTTCTCTTTTATGGAGGAGGAAACAGCTTCAGGAAGGCCGTTTAGTGTTTGCAAGTTGTCACAGGCATTAAATCCAGGAGTCAAAATAGAGCTTAGCATTCTTCATTATATTTAACTACCTTCACTCCCCAAAAGAGGTTTGATTCAAGACTAAGAATCACTAATTAGACCACTGCACAGATCGAACTAAAATATTTATTTTCAGATTTGATCTCTAGAGCATCTCTTCTGTAAGAAACACCACTTGAAAAAAAGGGGTTTTCCTGAATAAATGAAGCTGTTCGCTTCTTGCATTGTTCCCCAAAGATCTGCATTTAGCCATTTTATCATTCCAATCTGCAGACTCTTTCTGGGTATTCTTGACTACTGGCTTTGCTTTCAGTTATCGTCAGTAACCTGCCCATTTTCGAATCATCATTTCGTGCCAAGATCTCTCTAAGGTTCCGCGTGTGTAGCTTCCGTTACTCACTGGATATGTAGCTACCTGGATGCACAGAGGACCTCAAACAAAACATCAACTACTGAGCACATCAGTCGTCCCAGAAAGTAGCTCTCCCTTTAGCCATGCCTACCTCAGTTGATCTTCATTTGCATGGACTAGAAACTTGGACTTCATCCTCAACCCCTTACCATGCACATTCCATTTTCTATATATTTTCAAATACTTTTTGCATATTCAAAGTGACATAATTTTTCTAGAGCACCATCAGTCTTTTGACTGTATGTCTTTCTTGGCCTTCAAACACATCTTTGTGTCTTTTAAGACCAGTCTTCTACCTCTAGTCTCCTCCAATTCACTCTTCATACTCCAACAAGACAGTTCTTTAGGAAATCAAAGATGATAATGCCCTGTTCTTCCTCGGCTGGTTCCTTCCTAATCTGCTGCTTTCTTTCTTCTCTGATCTCATCTCTTGGCTTTCTTCTCCTCCTCCCCCCAGCCCCAATATCCTGCTTTATTCCTGGTTCCTCCCAGACTTTTGCATGCGTGTAGAAATCTATTCCTTCCTTTGTTTCTTTTTGGTTAACTCCATCTCATCCTTTAATTTTTAGTATAGGTATCAGCTCCGCTTACAATTCATCTGCGATTGCCCTGTCTGGATAAGAAACCAGTTCATGTGTTCTTGTATCACCCTAGATTTTGCTGATCAGAGCACATAGGGCATTGTATTATGGTTTGCATATTCTTGTTTTTAACTCCCAATAGATTGCATGCTTCATCAAAGGCAGGGACTGATTGCTTGGTGCACAGAAGATTCTCTCTCTCTCTTCACATATTTATTGAATCACGAGTGTGTATTATGTAATTCCTACTAATGCACATAACTAATTTACCTTTCTTGTTCAATCATTCCCCCCCACCTCCTCCCCGTGATAACACTTAATCTGCATTAACACAAAAGCGTGGACTCCTAGAGTTGGGAAGGGCTTTCAAATGCAATGCTCTTTATATGAGTTGCAGGACAGTTTAGTTACTTATTTTCTACATAATCTTAGACATATCATTTGCTCTTCCTGGGACTTAGCGGCCATCTGTTTAAATCCCTGCAGTTTAGGTTCTCTCACTGATTTAGGTCTCTGATTCCGGTTGACTTCAGAAATGGCCTCAAATTATTAGCATGCTTTTGGCATATGTCAACAACAACAAGAAGCTTATGACTGTATGCCAATAGTAGTTACTCTTCCGTAATTTTTGTTAGCCTTGTTTCTGATAATTATGTTAATCATTTAAAATAAAGCCTGAAATAAAATCTCATTAAATTTTATTTCAAGCACTAAAGCTGTTTCAATGTTGTTATATGTTGGAATGTAGCCACAAAGGACCTCAAACAAAACATATCAATTACTGGGCCACCAACTGTTCTCAGAAGGTAGCAGACAATAGATAAGACATGGCATGATTAATAAGCAGGGTTGACTGAATTCATGGCCATCCTGGGTATGAATACTCAGAGAGCTACATTTTAAGGTATTAATACTTTAAAAAAATTAGCATTGTTAGGTACAGAACCTATTCCATTGCTCTGGAATGGGCAATGTTATTTCTATCCAATATTAACCTTTAATATATCGAGAGTAATCACAAAGACGCCTCTTCCAATTCACTCTGGTGAGTGATGGATGCAAATTACTATTTGGCTAGCACTTTGTACTAAATAGAGTCCAGGGATAATTGACCATTGAAAATTTCTCCTAAATCAAACAAACCAATCCTTCAAATATAAAACCACTCATCTTATCAATATTGGCCTTCAATTCTTACTCAATTAAA
Source organism: Myotis davidii (assembly GCF_000327345.1). Taxonomy (NCBI): domain Eukaryota; kingdom Metazoa; phylum Chordata; class Mammalia; order Chiroptera; family Vespertilionidae; genus Myotis; species Myotis davidii. The sequence continues at coordinate 1,591,871 of NW_006282381.1, forward strand.
TCCTTAAATTCATGCTAGGGTTGGCATCAGAAGCAAATTAAAACAGGATTCTTATAAAATGAGAAAGATAAGCTCATGCCTTTTGAAGAAGCAATTTAATCTTAATGAATTATTTTTAATATTCTCTTTTTTTAAAATGAAGCATCACATTGACCATAAAATGAAGTGTAAAGGGCGCTGACTGAGGAAACCGAGTTACAAAGAGACCACCACACCCTTGCACAGTTTATACCTGCAATAATTTGCTTCATTAAATTTTTATGTTGCAGTTTACATTTTTTAGGAAAGCGAGTATCCCCAATGGTGTCATAATTAGAATTGTGTCAGTATGAGAGCAACGAAGGGAAATTATATTTGATCTCTGGAGCATTCAGCTCAATAGTAGGAATTTGTTGCTTTGTTGAAGACGGATTGGAGTCCACACAAAAGACATTCATGGAATGAAAAGACTTTGCTCTCACAGGGCCCACACCCACAAACACAGCTTCACGGAAGAACTAAGTGTCAATTAAGAAGACCCAGGAAATGGGGATCATTTGCCTAGAAGATTTATGGAGTATTTACTGAATGAAAGGGTCTCAGTTGTTAAATGTCAAATGTTAATATGCATCGTAGGCAATTCTCATGAGGTTTTGGTCAGACCATTGCAGTAGTCTCCTAAGGAGATTCCATGTGTGTGTAGCCTGGCACACTTCATCCCATTTTCCATTTTGCTACCAGATAATTACATACTTAAAAAAATGATTTTTCAGTGGCTTAACTAACATTTCTTTTAGGATGAAGTCCCAAATCCTGAGCAGAGTACACAAATCCTTCGGTGAGCTGAACTTTGCCTGCTTCTACCGCTAGAATAAGATCTTTGCAGAAAGATTAAATTTATTCACTTAAAAAAAAAAGTCCCCTGAAGCTGGTATGATATTTTACAAGTAGTAAACCCTCCACTCTTTATTAAAATGGAATCAAATTAATTGGTTTGCATGGAAAATAATACTCAAAGAACTAAATATTTATAGTGTTCAGGTCCATTGCGGAATAATTGTCTTCCGTGCCATTTCTGGCCGGTGATGTAGTCTTGCTAACCCTGGGGATATGATCCTCATGCCTTCTCTTTCTCTGTTGGTGAAGATGATGCCTGCTGCTGCTTTATTTCAGAAACTGGGTAACCTTCTGCCTTGTTTTTGTGTTGAGTGACCCTTTTGACAGACCCTGTGGCTCTGACCCTTTAAATAGTAGAAGTATCCTGGTGTTTTCACGCGGTGGTAGATCGTGATATTTAGAAATCCCTTCCTCCAGCACCTTTGATTCTCCAGGGATGCCCATAATAAATATTTGCATTATTTAAAGAGTTATAAACACGGTGTAAAAATGAGTGCGCAAGGAAGTCACCATTTGGCTTTTGATTATGTCTCCCCAAATGAAAAATGAATGAACGTGCAATGAATAATACATACCCTGTGTTCTTGTTTTAATTCTAACTCATCAGAGAATGTTAAAATTACAGTGGAGCCAACGTTTGCTTTATTATTTTAGTAAAGGCTGAATGTGGCGCTTATGCAACTGATTCATGCAACTTTATAAAACATAAACCTTTAATATCTGTACTGCCATTTATTAGTTGTTAACGTTATGTTACTTATTCTCTACTAGGGGCCCAGTGCATGAATTTGTGCACCTTGAAAGGAACTGTGGGCCGCGTGGCTGCGGTGGGCACAGGGGCAGGTCTTGGCTCATTCTCTGCGCCCCTACCTGGCCCCTCCCACCACAGCCCCTGGTGCTCTGTCTGCCTGCAGCCCTGCTCCCACCGCCACCACTTCCTCGCACTGATGGTGCTGGCCCTGCTTGCAACTGCTGATGATGCAGAGCAATTGGGGCTGGTGCCAGCAGTGGGTGCAAGCGGGGCTGGCGCCGTCAGTGGGTGTGAGTGGCAGCTCTGGAGCCGGCAGCAGGTATGAGCAGGGCCATTGCCATCAGCGGGTGCGAATGGTGGCTGCTGGCCCTGATCACCCCTCAGGAGCAGGGGGAGGTGGAGAAGACCTGAGGGGCCATCAGGAATGGCAGCTACTGCTCGCACCCACTGATGGCGCCAAGTGATCAGGGTCAGCGCTGGGCGCTGGCAGTGGGTGCAAGCAGGGCCAGCGCCAATAGCAGGTGCAAGTGCTTGGTGGGACCGCGATGTGTGGGAGCAAAGAATTTTCAGTAACCACCAGAGGCTTGCCCCGATGACAGCAACTGGTGCCCCGCCTTGGTCTGGCGACCCCGCTCACCTGCTCCACCATCCCACCGCAGCCGACGCCTGCCATGTTCTGCACTCTGCCGCTTGCTGCCAACGCCCACCATGTTATGCATGGGCCCCCTGATGGTTAGCGCACATCATAGCGACCAGTTGTTCAGTTGTTCTGCCGTTTGGTGTATTTGCTTATTAGGGTTTTATACATATAGATAGCTCCAGTTTTCTTATTTATAAATGGGGATGATGATGATGTGTATGCCATAGATCTCTTGGTATTTTTAAAAATATATATTTTTGTTGATTTCAGAGAGAAAGGGAGAGGGAGAGAGATAGAAACATCGATGATGAGAGAATTATTGATTGGCTGCCTCCTGCACAACCCCTACTGGGGATCAAGCCCACACCTGAGCATATGCTCTTGACTGGAATCCAACTTGGGACCCTTCAGTCTGCAGGATGATGCTTTATCCACTGAGCCAAACCAGCTAGGGCTCTCTTGGTGATATTAAATGAAGTAGTTCACCTGAGGTATAGAAACCACGGAATACATATTAGGATGATAATTTTATTTGAACCTCACTCATTGTGAGGTAAGCAGTCTAGTATTTTCTTGCTCATTGTAGAGTTGAAGCAATGTTTTCATTGAAGACACTCTGTCAAAGAGCATTTAGCTCTTCTAAATCCCACTGTAATGTTTTTCAGTTGAGACGAGTGTGTCCAGGAAAATCTCCTTCTATACTCTCTACCGTCCAGTGTCTATGGTTAATGATTGATACAGGAGGGGAGTTTTGCAAAGCCTGCCTCTCTGGCTTTTCTTTCATCCCTTGACTGGTGTGACTACAGCTTCATTTTTCATTAGCAACATTTTTTTCTAAACCTGTCTGGACTTGCTTGTATCAGTAGGTTGGTGATTGGCTCTGGCTAATTCAGTGCTTACTGCCCTTCAATCCACAACTGTCCTTGGAAATGTGATCTTTTCTAAAAGGTCACACCAAAGCCAGGATCTAAAACTCTGTCTTTAGGATCGAAAACTCATCAGGATATAAAACTCTGTCTTTTCTTCTGCAAAGACCATGTAGAGGGTATAAATATGTTCCCATGGAACCAAGCCAGGTGGGAGAGAAGTCATCACTAGTTTGGATGAGTATTTAAAATGATCAACACTGTTTAACATAGTTCCCTGGGGAAGAGGTATGGTAGACGGGGTGCAGCCACTTCTTGCTTAACATTTATGGCTTTCCAGGAAATAAATCTCCCAAGTCGAAGGAGCTACTCTGAGAAGGACCATTAAGACGACCTAATTGCACCCGATGGCATTTTCTTTTCTTCTCTGCCCTTAGTTTCCAGGTGGTAGCTCACGATCTTGTGGGGCCCTTGAGATAAGGCGATATCTTCTTCATTTCTATTTCTTTAGCATTTGGCAGTGTCTGGACCATAAGTGGTGCTTTAACAATTGATGCGTGGATGAGCACTGTAGCTTCTATGTCTGCATTAACGTTAGTCCTACATTCCTTTACCTTTCCCCACAATATTTCACACGGCAACTTGGGAAAGAGGGGTCAGTGTCATAAGGGGGCTCTCCTTGCCTCTCAGGGATCCCCATATTCTGAAGTTCAAGAATTATACCTGCTCATGAATTCTCCTGTCCTGTCTCCACTTTCTTAACACAGCAAAACATGTAGAAGGATCCCCAGCCCACCCCATTCTTGGAGCACTGGGAGGCTGGGAAGGTGTGGAAATCTTACCGCTCTGGTACATTGCACTGACTGAGGGACAGCGTGGCCCAGATGATTGAAGCCGTAGTTATCACAAGAAGCTTCAATGCTGAGACTTAGACGGTATATCATACCCGGAGCGAGGGGTCGAAATGCTCTGGAAATGCAGTGGGTCTATGCTGTCCCACAGGGCAAGACAAAAAGTATTGCTGGAGCAATTGATATTTCCGAAAGCAAAAATGTCTTCCTATGCTAGGAGGGACTTCTTATTTTATTTAAATAGGAATTAGTAAAAACCTCCACTTGGGGAAGGAAGGCATGTAGACTGTTGAGAAAGTTCTGGATTTTTTCTCCTCTCCTCCCATATGCCTTAAATATCAGGAGACCTGAGCATAGTGAGTTTCACATAGTGTACTGGTCATGCAATTTTTTTTAAAAAAGGTTAATAATCTCTGAACCAGTTTTAAACCGCCCTCTGCTAGGGAATGGTGTTAATGTGAGGGTACATGGTGGGTAGTAGATGAGGGTCATCCAGTCCCTTATGAGAGTGATGCCTTTTCCCACTCAAATGCAAGGGAGGCACATTGCCCAGAAAAGAAAAGCTACTTCCGTTTGCTTTTTGTAACAACACAATTTCAGGAGGACTGCTTTAAAGCCTTTCTCTGCATATGAAATCTCATCTTCTTCTTAGAAGCTTTTGCCATTCCTTAGATGAAAATGTAATATCATAGACATTCTACCAGAAGGACCAGCAGGCCACAAGCTTCGAGCCGTAAACCTCAGCACTGGGGTTAGCTGGCCGGGCTCTGAAAGGGAGAAATCAGTTCAGTGCTTTTGATCCCAGTACGGAAGAACTGGTACCCCCAAAGATAGGAAGGACTGAGAGGGGAAGGAAGAAGGAAGGAAAGGAGAAAGAAGGAAGGGAGAGAGGGAGGGAAGAAGGAAGGGAGGAAGGGAAGAAGGGGAGAAAGGAAGGTAGGATGGAAGGAAGGAAGGGAGGAAGGGAGGGAGGAAGGGGAGAGTAAAAAAGAAATAAAAGAAAGAAAGAAAGAAAGAAAGAAAGAAAGAAAGAAAGAAAGAAAGAAAGAAAGAAAGAAAGAAAGGAAGGAAGGAAGGAAGAAAGAAAAAAGAAAGAAGAAAGAAAAAGAAGGGAAGGAAAGAAAAGGAAGAAACATAACTAAGGGAGTTTTTGTCTAGAAAAAACATCAGAAAAGATAATGCTAGCTTGCCTCTAATTAGTGTGAAAAAAAATGAACAAAGTGAACATTTTCTTCCTTTTGGAAAAAAAAAAGCACCAACGTTTGAAGTTGGAACTGTTTACAAGACAAACTAAGTTATACGTGAACAACACTCTCGTTCCCACACCCGGTCTTGCACCGTATTGTGTATCCATTTAAGAGAAACTGGCTCCAATTAGGGATCTCCTGTCGAGCGTCTTATTTATCAGCTTCCAGAACAGCTGTGAGCCATTCGGGATGACACCGGTTTTTCCTCATTACGTTCTCCTTAGAATTACAGATGTGCCGGCTCCTCCCCGGGGAACCACATTCTAGTAAACACATCCTTCTGCGTTTCAGGGGCTGCTCTGAAATCCATGTGGGAACACAGGCTGACGTGGGCTTAAGGGACTTAGGGCCGCAAATACCCCCTGGAATTTCTTGGAAAGGAAAGCCGGGTGGTGAAAGGGGTTCAGGCTGCGTGGAGAACGGGAGGGGACCAGTTAAATTAATAACACACTTTTGTTGTTCATCAGCTTCACCAGGCGAGCCGCACGGGGAATCTGTGACTGAGAAGACACTCTATTGTCATACGTTTGTTTCATCGGGGGTGAAGGAAAGAGTATGAGGCATCTTGCTAGTAAAGGGAATGAGGGAAGCAACATGTTTCAGGTAATGTCCCTATGTTTGCTTTGATGGGACAAACAACTGTTTTAAAATCTTGTAAAGTGAGTTTTTTCTTTTTCTTTCTGCCTCTGGAGAATGGCTTAGCAGGAGAGAAATAATATATGTAGCAAGCAGCCTGGAAATCTTATATCCTCTCCTCTTCGCCACCTCTTGCTCTCAAGGGTAAATCGCTGTCGGTATTAATGAGCACAGTCGCTGTTGTATTTGATATTGACAAGGGAAGTTTCTCGGATTTGCACCCATGGCGTATCTGTAGAAAAGAAGGGGGAACCATTCCGTTATGGGATTTATTGACAAACAAAAGTGGAGCGAGGCTGCGTTGTTGGTGCCAATGTTGTTCACCTCTGGCTGTGGCCACACCTCCCATGGATTTGTCTAGGTCATGTGACCAGCTGTGACCAATGGGATGTAGCTGATACAGAGACTTGTGAGTACAACCAGAATGAACACCCAGCAGATTCACAGAAACCCGAGTTAAGTGAGTGATTGTTGTCTTAAAATACTAAGTCTTGGGGTTGTTATTCTAAACAGCAACACCGAATACAGAAAGCCAGATAACGAAGTGGATTGGGAGGCGGATTGGAATCATCCATATATCTATGTCCAAAATCTCCCATTGGCCAGACCCTGTGCAAGATATTGGACAATCGAATACAGAAGGCCAGATAACAAAGTGGATTGGAATCATCCATATATCTATGTCCAACATCTTCCATTGGCCAGACCCTGTGCAAGATATTGGACAAAAAGACAAAAATTTTTCTTCCCTTTCATTTGTCCTGGAAAACAAAGTTACCCGCAATTCCATCAGGGGGTTATAACTGTTGTATAAGGAGGAGACTAGAGCACAGGCCCGCGTTGGGGAACGTGGTTCAGGTGAAGGTGGGTAAGGCGTGCAGAGGTGGGGTTGGCTGGGGTTCGAGACAGAGTGAATAACACCCAGGAAAGCCAGGAGGTGGCAGTGAGGATTGTGTGTCGGAGGAAATGGAAGTTCAGAGCCAGGTCTCAAACCAGCTTTCTCTGGTCGCACATTTCATGACTTCCCATGGAACTTTGCGCCAGGAACACTTGGCACCATTTACCCAGGTCTCAAACTTGCTGAAGTCTTCCTTGCAGTCTATGAAGAGATGGTTAGTGACAGCAGCCACGGGAATGCAGCGTCCTGTATTGGGGGATTTGTAACTCCCCTTTAGATAAGTGGAAAGCCCCAGGGCATTCCGTTCCCACATGGATGTCATTGCCTGGCCCATGGCAGGTGCCAAGGGAGAGGTGGTGCAGAAGGCCATAGGGGTCCGACCAGTGTTCTCCTGATGTGTGTCGAACATGATTAAGCCCTGGGATGCCGGCACCGAATCGCCCTGCGTACTTCCCAGCATCATTTTAGGGACGAAGACAAGGGAATAAAGCACCGCATTAGCGTCTTCAAGGCCAGGCGATGTTATAACTATAATTTAATTGGATCTGATGGTTACTCATTAGAGTAACACTAGCTTGATTGGCCAAACATATTATCTTAATACATTTCTCGAGCAGAGACAAGCTAATAATGGCAATATCTCATAACAGTGTCTTGTTTTAGAAACCTCAGCTTCCCACCACTACAGCACCATTTGTTAACTACTATTCCTTTCTTGTCTTTTATTTTATTTTTCAGTTTCAGTTTACATTCAAAATTATTTTGTAGTAATTTCGGGTGAACAGCACAGTGGTTAGATAATCAGATCCTTTGCACAGTGATCCCCCAATATTTTCAGTGCCCACCTGGCACCACACGAACTTTTTTAACTTGTGTCTTTCAATTTCCAGGTCCCTATTGTACATTTTTCCCCCCTCATTGTTATTTATTTGCAAAAGGGACCGCTAGGGACAATGTGTGCATTTGGACATTTGACACTAACATTCCTTTAAACAAAGCATGTGGATTTATCCAGATCAGTTAGTAACAGTTCTTTATTTTAGATCAACCCTTTAGAACTTTTGGATTTTATTCATATACTAGAGGCCCGATGCACGAAATTCATGCAAGAATAGACCTTCCTTTCCCCGGCTGCTAGCACCGGCTTCCTTCTGTCACCTGGGACCCAGGCTTCCCTTGTAGCCGCGGCTTTGTCCGGAAGGTCGCCTGAAAGGACATCAGGTCTAAATAGCATATTACGCTTTTATTATATAGACTAGAGGCCTGGTGAACGAAATTCGTGCACTGGGGGATGGGGTTCCCTCAGCCAAGCCTGTCCCTCACTCCGGGAGCCCTCAGTGGATGTCCTACTGATGGCCACAGTCTGGCAGCAGAGGCCGGAGCAGGTGTCCTGTGTGTGCGTGTGTGCGTGTGGGTGTGTCTGCTGGGGGCAGCCCCCCGCCGCACCACGT
>NW_006282381.1:1600210-1615941 GCF_000327345.1 Myotis davidii
GAGGGGCTAGCTGCAGGCTGCCCTTTTCTGCTGTGGGTTCGCAAGGGCGACCCAGGAGCAGGCGCACAGGGGGGCTGGCTGCAGGCTGCCCTATCCTGCTGTGGTATCGCAGCTGCAACCCAGGGGCAGGCGCACACAGGGGCTGGCTGCAGGCTGCCCTTTCCTGCTGTAGGATCTCCGGTTGCTCATCCCTGGCAGTCTCCGTGGCGACCTATGGGCAGGCGCACACAGGGGCTGGCCTTCCTTTCCTGCTCCATGATCTCTGGGGGATCCCATGGGCAGGCGTACACAGGGGCTGGCTAGAGGCCGCTCTTTCCTGCACACACAGGGGCTGGCCAGAGGCCGCCCTTTCCTGCTGTGGGATCGCTCTGGCGACCCAGGGACAGGCGCACACAGGGGCTGGCTGCAGGCCGCCCTTTCCTGCTGCGGGATCTCCGGTTGCTCATCCCTGGCAGGGGCCGCCAGGGTACCTGCTCCACCTCTCGAGTCTTGGAGAAGGGCAGCTGCTAGGAACTTGTGTCTCTTGGTAAAGGAAAACCTATCTCCTCGGCTCAAAGCACTGAAGTTGTCCCTGTGGTGCAGGATTTCCCACGGCTGCTCCCCACACTTTCCTGCACCCACGGTTAACCGCCACCTTGGTTGGCAGTTAATTTGCATATTGTCCTGATTAGCCAATGGGAAGGGTAGCGGTCATATGCCAATTACCATGTTTCTCTTTTATTAGATTAGATGCGCACTTTAGGGCAGTGATTTCTCAATGGGGCATGACTTTGCTCCCCTCTCCCAGTAGATATTTGGGGATGTTTGGTGACGTTTCTGGATGACACAGCTGTGCGTGTGTGGCAGTCTCCTATTGACCTGTAGTGAGTAGAGGATGTAGATGCTGCTAACCATCCTACAGTGCACAGACTGTCCTTCACAACAGAGAATTATCCAGCCCCAAAGTCAAGAGTGCTGAGGTTTAGAAACTTTTTTATAGAGATAATTTTTTAAAAGTAGTACTTATTATACTATCTAATTACAAAGATATACATATTCATTGTAGAGCATTTGATGAAAAACAAAGTAAGAAACGAAAGCAGGAAATTAAAATCACTCATAATCCCCTACCCAGAAATAACCTCTGTTAATATTTTCTTTATCTTACCCCCAACACGTCTATTTATACTTTTCAAAAGGGGACTGCTCCTTGCATATTCAATGACATATTTTATAGCTTGCTGCTTTACTCTACCTTTAATGCCATTCAGCATCACTAAATAGTTTCTGCAAAAAACCATTTGGAGTATGGTGCTCTGATTTCTGAATTTATACAGATAATTTAGCCCATTCACCACAGTTGGACTTTTGATTATTTGCAAATAAATGATATTGCAATGAAGACTCATAAGGTTGCACCCTTCACAACATCAAAGACAATTTCCTAAGGATAAGATCCGGTGGTTAAAGTATATACTGTTTTTTTCTTCACATTGTATGCTAAGAAGCTATTTGTCAAGTTTTCCTTCCACCAGCAGCACCCAAGAGCTCTCACTTCCCACCCCCTCGTCAGCTGGATAGGTAATGTCTTAAAGTAAAAGTCATGATCCTTAAAATTTAACTCTTGTCTGTTAAATAGCAACGCAGAGCCACGAATATGCTTAGAAACCCTCCCTGCACTGGTGGAGATTATTTGATAGTTCAAAGGTAGCATCCCTTAATCCCTGGAGGACATCTCTTAGAGAAATTATTGATTTATATCATCAAAAAGCAAGTATTCAAAAAGCAGTCTAAGACCCCGGCTAAAAGCAACGTATGCGGGTTTCCCACGAGTCCCATCTGTGAAAGGATCATTGATTTTTGACCTTTTGGGATATTTCATCTCTCTCTTTTTCTTCCTTTTAAAAAATTCTCCTAATGTTTTATTATGTGGGTGGATAAGAGGAGGAGGATGAGAGAGAAACTGAGGGATAAATGATACAATTTCCCTGGTTTTGGTTGGCACATGCCATATTAGGTGGCATAGTTTAAAATTTGTAAACAAACAAAAATCACTGTATCCAGGCAGATATTCTTCTCCAGTAACCAGCACAGGTACTTGGTTCCTTTTTGATTTGGGGAAAACATTCCAAAGAAACCAGGAAATGCTTCCCAGAAGCAATTAACTAATACAGCACCCCGCGTTCACACCAAGACCTTCACCTCCAAAGTGTTAGCCACGGTCCTCAGATTGGAATAGAATTTATTTATACGATCATAATGATCCAGGCTAGATTTTCAAAAGCTTAAAATCTTCTCTCCTAAATTTGCTTTGACAATATCTACTTGGCAAATGTTAAAATTCATAGTTTAGGCATCTCAGACAGCAAGAGTCAGCGCTGCCATTGATAGTAAGGCTGTAAAAATGTCACTTTCTAAACACATGTCAGAAAGGTAATGGAGAGAAAAGAAAACGGATCCCCTCTATTTATTTGAAAAAATTTGTTTCTTACCCTGATACATAATGTACTTATCATCCTTTGATGTGTAGCAACCAACCTCAGGATCGCAGCGTAGATTTTACTGTTCAAGTGGTTCCATATCTCCAGATGCTCTGCTAAGCGTGGCTCCAGGCTGCATGTTGGGCTCAGATCTGTTCTCCCTGTTCATTCACTCACCTTGGATCGCAGCCACCTGATCCACGTTCTCCTCGGGGCAGAGGGCAAAGTGCAAGAGGTCAAGCCAAGCACACAGGTCACTTAGAGCCTTTGCTCATGTCATGTCACCTAACGGTCCTTTACCCCAAGCAGGTCAGGTGACCAAGACTAACATGCAAAATATCATTTGCCTATTCTGTGTGTGTGTGTGTGTAGGGTGCTTCAGAGGATAGTAAACTTTAATTACCTGCCCAAGGTCACACAGAAATAAATGCCAGTCCCAAGATTCATACCTAGCGCTGCATTATGCCTTCTTGATTTAGCTTAAAGGGGTTTCTATTTAAAAAACCATAATGATCCTTCCACATGCCTGTTCTTGTGTCACCATTAAATAATGAAATCCTTAAGGCAGAGACTTAATTTTATTCTTAGAGCCCTCCTCAGGCATGGCATTTATAGAGGAAATCTCTGAACTGGGTGCTAATGAAATAATTGTTTTAATAAATACATTTCATAAATTAAGTCTAGTAACCACACTGACAATCCAGCCAAATGGCTGAGCGGACATCTACCCTAAACATGTAATATAAACGTTCTCTAAAAATGAAGCAGTTCAAAGGCCTCTGCTTAGGATGCTATAGTTACAGTCTTTTTCATGTGTCTATTTTAATCTGTTGTCAATATGTAATGAAAACACACAACCATGACTTTATAATCACAATTCCCTAAATTATTTTAACCTATTTATCCTGTGGTGTTTGAGTATGATTCTTTTTAAAAGATATATACTTTTATTGATTTCAGAGAGGAAGGGAGATGGAGAGAGAAAAACATCAATGATGAGAGAGAATCATCAGTCAACTGCCTCCTGCACTCCCCACACTGGGGATCGAGCCCGCAACTTGGGCATGTGCCCCGACTGAGAATCGAACCCGTGACCTGATTTAGAGGTCGATGCTCAACCACTGAGCCATGCCGGCTGGGGCTGTGTATGGTTCTTTACAAGAGAAACTGATGCTGAAAGAAGGAGAAGCTATTGGGTAAAATGAACACTTGATAACACCAAGAACCTCACTGTGGCCCTTGCCTTGAGACATGAGCGACAGTCCTGGGATTTGTGATCTCTTATGATTTCTAGGCTCCTGGTTCCAAGAGGATTTATTTGTGGCAAGGAACACCTTTCTCACATAACAACTCTGAAAGCAAGAGGAAAATTTAAAATGGCCCTTTCTCTCTCTTTAAAGCAGCGGTTCTCAACCTGTGAGTCACGACCCCTTTAGCGGTCGAATGACCCTTTCACAGGGGTCGCCTAAGACCATCCTGCATATCAGATATTTACATTCCGATTCATCACAGTAGCAACATTACAGTGATGAAGTAGCAATGAAAATAATTTTATGGTTGGGTCACAACATGAGGAACTGTATTAAAGGGTCGAGGCATTAGGAAGGTTGAGAACCAAAGTTTAAAGGTTTGATGAACAGTATTTGGAACAGAAAGACATAATGTTGTCCTTATATTTTAAGACTTAGATAGGCAACGCGAATACCACACAAACCTACAGAAACATGTAAAACGACCTGCGCTTATCTAACAGTGTCAACATCAATAGGAGCTTTCGGAGAAGAAACAGCAAAAGAGGAAATGGATAATAAATCTTTCTCTGCCTTCCCAGATGTATTTGTCCTCATGCATGTCAAAATTTGGGGTGGGGGACTTCAGGCCTTTGCTATGTCACACTTAAATCACCAAATACCGTCCAAACCATTGAGCCTGTGAGTATCAATCAGCAAGAGTGGCAGGGATTCAAAGCCTGTGTTTATTCATATAGCATAAAAATGATGGCTTGGATGCTGACCTTGGTTGGAATCCGAGCTCCACCATACTTCGTGTGTTTTCAAAGATCACAGAGTTAGAGTCTTAGAGTCTTAGTTTCTTTATCTTTAACATCACCCCAACGGGCAATTGTAAAGATTTATAGATATCTAAAGCGCCTAGTTGGATGTGTGGCAGCCGGCCAAGGGCCAGATAAATTGTGTTTTCCAAAATGGCCATACAGCAGTAAAAGGAAATTTCAAGATCAATCAAATTGCACTTGTAGTTTTAGCATTAAAGCTAAGTTTGAAGTAGGACATTGGACCCTGTCTGTCTCGGCATATTTACCGCTGATAAACATATTAGTGATTCAGGACCCATCATTTAACCCGCCCGCGTAAACAGATCATTAGTAGCAGGATGAATATTCTAGTCCGTGTCGTGTAGCAGAAAATACTGGGCTTTGGAGTCAGAAATTCAGCATTTACTAGGAGTGCGCCCCAGACAGATGACTTAACTTTTCTAAACCTTGATTGCCTAATTGGTAATTATAATACATTTATGGGGAAATACTATGTTCCTAGACACTGTATTAAACCTGTCAACATATTAACTCATTTATTTATTGATCAAGGGTCTACTAAGTGGTAGCCACTGTGGGAGGCCCTGGGTATAGAGGGGCGATTGAATGATTTGGGCACCATCCAACGTTCACCCGAGGAAGGGAGACATGATTTCCCCCTTGGTGGTGAGTTCTCATTTTAAATTTACATATTGGTAGTAAATAGGCAAAAAAAGATGCTGAGAAAGACCAAAAAAAAAAAAAAAAAACCACCCAAAAAACAAGACAGACACTAAAATAGGATTAAAAGGGGATTGCTCTCAGGGAGGCTATGTTTAAGTTGACCTTGATAAATGAGATGCAAATAGGTAGAGAACACTCTGGACATGGACATTGAGGACAGCATGTTTGAAGAGTGTAAGAAAACTCTAATATCCCTCAAAGTGAACCTTGAAATGTGGCTGCTACTAAATATGAACAAATCACCCTAATGCCGTATGGAAGGATAGTAGAGTTTGTAAGCAGTTCTTGAGATTACAGCCAAGGATCTGGGATTTGAATCTCACTGTGTTTTTAATTCCATTCTCACTGAAGCTTAGAGCAGAGTCTATGCCATACACTCGCTTTGCAGGGAGGGAAAAGCTATTCTTCCATTCTGTGTTCCTGGGATATCAGTTGTTTCACTCTCCCTCGACCCCAAGCAACTCCTTAAACTTGTGGAGGAACTCTGCGTGTGAAATCTGTAATTGACAGTTGAGGTGGTTGGATTCTTCGTTTTAATGATTAAGATTTAAATAATTACCCCAAATTTAAAGATGTGTAAGTAACTGCTATTCTCAACCACAGCCAGTCACATGAAAGGAATCAAAGAAGAGCATGGCGTTCTGCTTTGGAATTCTGATATTAGATAGAATTGCAAACATTTGTAAGCACGGGAAAGACTTATTTATAGGTAAAAATCAATCATTAGTACTTGCCTTTCGATATGAATTCTCCAACCAGTGATTTGCAAGTTAATGTCATATGATTTATGAAATAACTTGGATTTCTTACTATTTTGCAGGACCTCATCACTTATATTTAATGAGCTCAGTAGCATGGGCTCAATGGGCTCATAATTCAGTGGCACTTAACCTCTTAATTATTTTTTATGTTCATTTGTTTGTCTAACTTTGCAATATGTGCCAACTTGCTGACAAAATATTCCCAGAAAAATTCATAAATGCAACCACACAAGTGCATATAAAATAAGACAAATTATTCGAAGGGATAATAGGCCCGCTGAAGCCATTAATCAACCCTCCATGGCTCTACAGACCCCAGGTTACAATTTCTCTATATTAGAGGATCTTGGAGGATCTAGGGATCCAAGGGTCTTAAAACACAGGAAGCAACCAGTCATTTGCAACACATCCATTTGTATAATAAAAAGTCATTTACTCCAATTTCTCTTCTCAGTACAACTTGCTTCATCAAGCAGTCTTAAAATTTAAAAATTATTTCGAAGGGTTTCTGCTTGGCATGAAAGGATTTTTTTTTTCCCCTAGGAGTCAACAGTGCAGCACATATCTTACATGTCTATTGCGGGAGATGGAATCTTTATCTCCCAGCTCAGACAAAGCCCAACTCCATAATGGCAGGGCACAGTATATGATTTCTGTAGGCAACTTGAGCCCAGAAGGAAGGAAGGAAGAGCCAGGGGATCGATTATGCGCACATAACTTCTCTTTCCAAATTCCCAAGTCAACTGTGTCTTCCTCATCCACAAGAGAGAGACACAGTTGAGGGTAGGAGAGAAGGTAGAGGAACTCTCAACACATGGAACAGAACCTCTGCAGTGAGGAAGAACCACCACCCCTCCAGAGGGGTAGACACTCACATGTTAAACTAGGATAAAGATTAAGTTGTGAGATGTGTCAAATAAAAGATGTGGATATCGCCAACAAAAACTGTAGCCCGACTGGCGTGGCTCAGTGGTTGAGTGTTGACCTATGTACCAGGAGGTCATGGTCCGATTCCCGGTTGGGGCGCATGCAGAGGTTGTGGGGGTCGGTTCCCAGTGTGGGGCGTGCAGGAGGCAGCCGACCTATGATTCTCAATCATCATGGATGTTTCTATCTCTCTCTTCCTCTCCATTCCTCTCTGAAATCAATAAAAATAATTTAAAAAACAGTGTAAAATTAGAGTGAAGGTAAGTGCCATATAGAATAGTTATTTTTTTAAAAAAAAATCCAGAGTCCTTTTCCTTGAGATAGATGAAAGTGGTCAGAAAATATATAATTTTTTTACTACCTAGTCATAATTTTTATAAGTGTTTTCTGAAATGATATCATTTGGCCAAAACATCTTAAGTCAGGACAGCATTGAAAGTATTTTCTTCTATGTTTTGGTTAAATATTTGAAAGATAACAATATTATTATGATTTGTTCTAATGTGCTTCACAGAGTATTTCTTTTGTCAATTGCTTATGATCCCCAAAAGAGCTCTTGAATTGAAGAATAAGAGCACAGGCATCTCCTTTTGTTGTAGGAGAAAGTTAAAAAGTTAAGAGGAGAGTAATAGCTGAAAGTTGAGATTTGGCAGCCAGTATGATGTGATCTGATTTTCAATCAATCTTGAAACTGAGAATTTAAACACCTCCATCTGACATCAAATAGAAATGACCCACTGGTCATACGGTCAGTGTTTCTGAGCTCAGGATGCCTGGCAATAAAAGATTTTTCTGCTTAATTTTCCTCTTTTTTTTCTTCTTTCTCTCCTGCATCCCTAAATTCTCTCACCTACTTTTCTGCTTTTTAGTCCAGACCAATAGCTTGATGAAATAGGGGTGTGTAGTGAAAACAGCATTGGGATAGAATATTTTTGAATATATATTTTTTTTAGAGAGAGGAAGGGGGTGGTAAGAGATAGAGAGAGAAACACTGATGTGAGAGAGGCACATCGATTGGTTACCTCCCACACACTCCCTGACCAGGGCCTGGGGTAGAGCCTGCAACGAGGTATATGCCCTTGCCTGGAATCGAACCTGCAACCATTCAGTCTGTGGGCTGATGCTCTATCCACTGAGCCAAACCAGCTAGGGCTGTTTTTGAATATTAACATCAACATTTTTTTAGTCCAACAATTACAACAAAAAAGCTTCCGGTTCACGTGTAAGCTGATGATCTTATGTTGCTGCTTTGCTGTAAGGGACTTTTAATTGATAGTGTGGATACTCCATGTGGGCAGGCATGCATGCGCCTCTTGTCATTCATTATGTCTTGAACAAGTAGCACCATGCAGGGCACATAATAAAAACTCAGTTATTTTTAAATAGAATTATATCGACTTGAACTATGGGGATTAAATATAAAAGTATACATAGAACCTGGATCACATCATTGTGTCCTAAGTGTTACAAGAAAATGGCCTGAGATGCTTAAAGGGACAGAGAGGTGTGTCATGCCTTTATGTTTGCATCCACAAATCTGAGCTGCCAGGGAATCAGCAAAAGATTTCCATCTCCTTAATGTAAGAAGTTTCAGGCCTATCCAACCCTAATGTAGGAATTTACCTCACTGACCGACACTTTCATTTTTTTTTTTTTGGTCCCAACAGATATATGACAATAATAACCCTTTTCATTTATGAAGTTCTTTTTAATAAAAGAAATATGTATATACTTTCACACAGAAACCTTCCTGCATAGAGAACTCATGCTTTCTTTCATTCAATAAGCATAGAAGCATATTATGGTAGATAGAAGCTCAGATTGTGGAGCTATTGGAGGTGAGGTTTAAATTTAAGTAGTCTACTCTCCAGTGTGACCTTGGGAGAATTACTTAACCTCTCTGAACCTCATTATCCTTATTTTATAAGTCAGGATACAAATCATACTGAGCCCATATCATTATTGTGAAAATGATTGAAGATAACACATGTAAATCACTCCTTGCCGTGGCAAATAGAAAGGATTAGTCAATTTGGGGTGTTATTTTCATCAATGAATCCTTATTGTGTCCCAGGCATTATATTAGGCGGGTAATATCACTTGTTACCGAAATTGGAAATTGGAGCTGAGCAAAAATGATTTGTTCTAGGTCACAAGACTATTCAGTGTACAAAGCTTTCTATTCCAGATCTTTTGATTTTAAATTCCACCAGCACAATATTTAAGATGAATACAATGCAAGTGCTTTGCCTAATAGCACAACAATTTGGTACCGTAATTATGGATCCATGCAAGATTGGACTCACTCTCCTGATCTGCCCCTCCATGTGTAAACTTTGAAGAGTTAGCAGTTGTGCCTTGATGCTGGGCTAATGACGACACTGGCCAGGTGGAAGCCGGTCAGGTGAGAGAGCCTCACAAAGTCTCCCTCCTTGTGGAATCCGTGTGAATGGAATGGGGCCAGGGCGGATCAACTAGCAAGTCCAATTGTCCAGAGCACAGCTTCATTCAGCACATCAAGTCGGGAGGTAGAAATTAACATCTCCATTTTATAGATGAGTTAACTATAAGCCAGGGGCGTGTGAGAAACTTGCCCAAGACCACAAAGCTTGTCTTTGTACTCTCAGTGCTGGACGGAATCCATCAATGCAATTGCTCTTAAGTAGTATATTTCCTTTTAAAAAATATATCTTTTATTGATTTCAGAGAGGAAGGGAGAGGGATAGAGAGATAGAAACATCAATGATGAGAGAGAATCATGGATTGGCTGCCTCCTGCACGCCCCACACTGGGGATTGAGCCTCCAACCCGGGCTTGTACCCTGACTGGGAATCCAACTGTGACCTCCTGGTTCATAGGTCAACCCTCAACCCCTGAGCCATGCCAATCGGGCTGTGTTTCTAATGTACTTTTTGTAATTAGTTCAGCTGGGATGTGGATGTGTCAGAACAATGATACCTGGTACATTTTCAAGTGTTTTGGGGTAGAAGGCCTCTCAGCTGTGAAATGCTGTGGTAGAATGGACACTTTAAGACTAGATAAGTTCCAGATGAGATTCCAGTGCAACGTGCCTATAATTAGTCAAGTATTAGAATGCCTTGACTTAAATGAGTGATTATCAATTATCAATACATGACTATTATATTATACCAGTGAATCAGTGCACTTTTCAGGCCTCCACTACATTAACGATTACATTTCTCGTGTCTGGTAACATCCATCATACTGCTTCTTTTAGCTGCATTTCTGGGGGGCTAATAATTGCAGTATTTGTACTGCATGAGTTTTAGAAATGATCTTTTATTTAATGTCCAGGATATCTGTTATGAATAAAACTATACATGTTACATGTCTGATGCTGGCTCCTATAGCCTCGCAATACACGTGAACAACTGATACGGAATAAAGAAGACACTCAACATCTGTAATTAACGAGAAAGCCAGAGTTCTATCCACTGGCAGGCAGGCTGGAAACCAGGCTTGCTACAGCCTTTTTACCTTTATGCTTTGTTTTCTCAGTTGTACAAATGGAGAGACTGTCAGATCTGTGTCTGAGGGCTTCCCTCTTAAATGCTCTGAATAAAGGCCTGTATGAGGGCTCCTTATATTTCAGTTCAATCCTTTCTCTAGATCACACACACACCTCGATGTGAAGATGAGAATAGTAAATCGACAGGGAAAGTGCAAAGGCACCATGAAGCCAAGTTTACCTTAGAAACCCTTTGGTTTCTTTGGTCTTATAGGCAGGACACCGTTTTGAAGTTCAAGGGCAGAGTCCTTGTGTTAAAAGGTGAATATTTTCAGAGTTAAAACCAACAGGCTTTCATGTTTTGTTTTGTTTTTTAATGTCTCTGCCAAGCTCCAAAGGCCCAGAAAAGAGAATAAAAGGGTACTCTTCCCTCCCTCAGGTTTTGTTTTGTTTTGTTTTACTTTGTTGATGAGGAGGTGGAGCTACAGTTGAGGTTAGGACTATGCAGTCTGTGCAGGCACCGTTCAGGGGGCAGTTGTATAAGCACCAATGTCAAGGTGTGGCCCGAACTGGCCAGCTCAGGACGGAGGACATCTGTGTCACTCACCCCCTTAGAACAAGGCAGGTGGAAATATGGCCGGGGCAAAGGCGGATACCCCTGTGCTCTCCTGACAAAGTCTATGGTTCTGGAAGTCGTCAGAAGCTGCTTGTAAGAGATGACATTCTCATTTCTTGCCCCAAGAGTACAATTGAAGCAAAAAAAAAAATCTAGGAAGAGAAGTTGAACTTCAGACACACTTTTAAAAAAGAAAAGTCTAAGGACATAGGCGAGGTGACTATTTGATATTCTCTCTCTGTCTGGCCAAATTACCCCTCAGGTAATGAGTACTTGATTCTTTGGCCAAAGGGGAAATAGAAAGCTAATACAGAGGAAAAACGATTACAGACAAAAATGTCAGGCTGACGGACATTTGGGTTTCGGGGATGGAGATGAGAAATAAAATCTAGCCCCAAATGCGGCTGTATAATTAAATGAAGTGAAACATATACTAATACAAAAGGGCATTTGTAATATATTTTTTAATGTAATAAGTATATGGATCTATCTGTTTTTGCATGCACATGTACACACATTCATGGACACATGCACATATTAAATTTCTTCAATTATTACCATGGGGAGAGAGGATAGGAGGGGATGGAGAAAGCTTAGACAGGATGCCACCCATGACTTAACTCATGTTTTGAGAAGCGAGGCAGGAATAATTGGGTTAATTACTTAGTTTACTTAGTTATTTTTGAGTAAAAACTCCTGGCTGAGATAAATAAAATCTGAGCTGAATGTGGAAGAAGGAATGAGAGAGGATCACCAGGTGAATGAAAAAAGAGCAAGGGAACTCCGGAAGGAGAATTTATTACATCATAGTAGCAAGTATAGAATGTGTGACCTGGAGAGAAATTTGCCGGAGGAGACAGTGGAAAGCTAAATGGACCCAGACTGTATAGGTTCCCTCATCCAGGGCAGTATTTAAGAGTACAGCCTCCGTTGTCATAGAGACATGGACTCCAATCCATTTTCCAATGAACAGTTGAGTTTGGACAATTCCTCTACCTTCACTGTTTCCATCAGTAAAATGGGAGTGGTAGTACCGACTTTAAATATTAAATGATATAATGAGTGCAAAGGACTCATCCTCATCCCTGGCACATAGTAAACACGCATCATTAGATAATTTTTAAAAAATCAGGATATGCATATCATTACTATTATAATTGCTTTAGATTTCAGTAATTATTTTATGACTTAACAGTCTGCATTAAGCACCCATATGCACCATATTCTTTAAATACGAAAGCCATGTCCCCTTTACGACCCTCTCCTGTGTGAGGGAGTGTTCACAGCAGTCTGCAGTCTGAGCA
Source organism: Myotis davidii (assembly GCF_000327345.1). Lineage (NCBI taxonomy): Eukaryota > Metazoa > Chordata > Mammalia > Chiroptera > Vespertilionidae > Myotis > Myotis davidii. The sequence goes on from NW_006282381.1 coordinate 1,612,523, forward strand.
GTGGGAGGGAGCTTCAGAAACTTGCCTTTAGTACTGCAAGCTGGCTGTGTGGTGCTAATTAGTTATGCAGATGGTGCCTATTGAACTTCACAGCACTCATTGCCTTAGATTGCTTTCCCAACACCCCCAGAGGAACAGCCTTCACCTGTCTATTTATTGTATTTCCTTTCCTATAAATTAGTGGAAAGCCCGTGGCTATAATCTTTAGGTAGTTAAAAGAAATAAACAATTCAAATGAGGTCTTTGGTTTACGTTTGTTTTCCTCTCTCTCTGATAAGTCGGGGATGAATCATGCCTTAGATTTACTCCCAAATGGAAAATGTCCATAAAACTAGCAAGGCACAAACAGCCAATTAGTAGGGTAATCGTTTTTTGCCAATCACACTTTTCTCTTACCTTCCCATAACTACTTGCTCCCATTCAAAATTATTCCAGAAAATGTGGTTATTTACCTGTCATTTTGTAAGGGTGGATTCCTCAAAAATTGTAAGATGACGATGAGTAAGACCATATAATGTACAAGTGGGGCTGCTTGTGACTCCCCATTTTCATCCTACTCTTCCTTTGATCCATTCCCCAATGTCACTTTCAGGCCAACTTGTTAAGAATTGTAAATCTGACCCTATAGGCCGCCCCTTTCAACCCATCCTTTCAGGGGCTCATGCTACTCTTGTTTTCTAGGTACAGTTCACAACCTTAGCCTAGTGTTCAAGACTCTTTACCACCTGACATTCTTCCATCTTTCATTCTCCACTGTGGATGGAGGGAGCTACCAGCGGCAGCATGAGCTTCCATGCCCTGGTGCCTTTGCATAATACTGGAGCCCCTCTCTTGTTTACTCTCTAGTACTTGCTCCTATATCAAGACGAACTCAAGGGTTGTCACTTTTTTTCTAAAAGTTTTCCTTTGCACCCCCACCTAACTCGGCTAAATTGGAATTCTTTTCTTTCTTCTCTGTTTTCATACATAACCCTCCTAAATAGTAAGTATGACAATTTGTTGGAATACAGTGGCATTTATAATCTGAGGCAAGGAGAGGGAAGAGAAGATTAAAGTATGATTGACGCCCAGAATTAGACACAGCAGCCTTGATAAGAAAGAAATAAAGGTAAAATGAAAGCTATCACCATAATTGTTGATGACTATTTTGAAGATCCGGTGAGAATGATGGTAGAGCTTTCTCTTGAACACATTTGCCTAGCCCTGCTTCATACAAATATCATGGAACAGCTGAAAACTAAAACAATAAGTCATTCTAGTATTATGTTACATATACTCTACACGCATGTATAACATAATACTAAAATGACTAATTGGTCACATTTATTGAGAGGCCTCTTTTCACACATCGCCTTTGAGCCTGTAAAATAATACCCCCCGCCCTTAGGCAGGTGAGAAGATGGAATGGAAGCAAACTGTGCCATATCTCATTTAGTAATGGGAGAGCTGGGAGTAAGACCCTTTTCTACTTGATTGTAATGTCTGGTGCTTTCTGTGGTAACACTGAAGGCACCTTAGTGAATCAACAAAGATTAGGTCGGCCGAAATGAAAACCTCCAGTGTGGGTTGATCTGTGTTCTTTAGCATAACCTGCTCTATGGTCTAGGCCAGTGGTCGGCAAACGGCGGCTCACGAGCCACATGTGGCTCTTTGGCCCGGCCACCTAAGGAGTGACTAGGCCAGGGGTGGGCAAACTTTTTGACTCGAGGGCCACAATGGGTTCTTAAACTGGACCGGAGGGCTGGAACAAAAGCATGGATGGAGTGTTTGTGTGAACTAATATAAATTCAAAGTAAACATCATTACATAAAAGGGTACGGTCTTTTTTTTGGTTTTGTTTTATTCATTTCAAACGGGCTGAATCCGGCCCGCGGGCTGTAGTTTGCCCACAGGTGGACTAGGCTCATCTGATCCATCTTTAAATGTCCTGATTATTAATGATATAATTCTAACAACCATTAGGAGACCATTTCTCATAGGTGGGGATGGTGAGGGAGCTCTATACTAACACAATACATTTCAGTTGTGATTTTCCTACCCAACAGTGAGCAACTTAATGCAGAGATCCTTTCTCTTTAATTCTTGATTCCCTAATGTCAATTTTAGTAGGTGCCTCATGGAAGGCAATCAATGTTTCTTAAATGGTATTGAATGAATGTAGTTTATCAGTCTTTAAGATAGAGCCCAATGCCAAAACAAACGTTTAGAACTCTCTTGACAGTAGATTTCTAGATTTGTAGAGTTAGCAGGAAATGCAGAAGCTGGGTGATCCAACACCTTCCTAAGTCAGTGACCAGCTCACATTTAGAAGCCAAGCTTCTAGTGTGCCCACCATACCTTTTCCTCCTTTGTTTAGTTTTCTCAGAATTGAATGACTCAGAGATTCATAGCATTATAGACTGATGAGGGATGTTGGTGTTCAAATGGTCCACACCAGCCATGGGCAAACTACGGCCCGTTTGAAATGAATAAAACTAAAAAAAAAAAGACCTACCCTTTTATGTAATGATGATTACTTTGAATTTATATTAGTTCACACAAATACTCCATCCATGCTTTTGTTCCGGCCCTCCGGTCCAGTTTAAGAACCCATTGTGGCCCTCAAGTCAAAAAGTTTGCCCATCCCTGATCCACACTCTTACCTGATAAAGAAACACTTCTTACAGATCTCTGCTTATTTGGGGGGCTTGACACTAAGCACTGTGACCTGGGAGGTGTCACCTCCTCATGCCCAGGATGATAGCAGCAAGACAGCACACGGAGCCCGTTCATGAGGATGCCAGCTGAGGACCAGAACAACAGCCTGTTCTGAAAATACTTCCCGAGCTTTTTGGCTACTTGTTTCAAACCAAAATATTGAAATGTGGCATGTGGGCAATATTTATAGCCAGTCCTGCCAAGGAACCTTCACAGAGCTTATTGCCAGAAGGATTTTCATGATCACTCCCATCACAGTAAAAAAAAAAAAAAGAATTTGCTTGAGAAATAAACCCTTTGGCTTAGTAAGCAAAAAACACATGTAGAAGCCTGGGTTACCTTTGTCAAATTCTTCCTCAGCATCAGGCAATTGCCCAACAGAACTCTGGCTTCCAGCCAAACTGGGTTTCACAGAGAAATACTCAGACCTCTTCTCTCTTAACTTTATTCTTCCTTTCATGATTACCTTCATTTTTTTAAATATATTTTTTATTGATTATACAGAGAGGAAGGGAGAGGGATAGAGAGTTAGAAACATTGATGAGAGCGAAACATCGGTCAGTTGCCTCCTGTACACCTCCCACTGGGGATGTGCTCGCAACCAAGGTACATGCGCTTGACCGGAATCGATCCTGGGACCTTTCAGTCTGCAGGCCGACGCTCTATCCACTGAGCCTAACCAGTCAGGGCAGAACAAGGATTTAAATGTAAAATAACAAATG
>NW_006282381.1:1617128-1631115 GCF_000327345.1 Myotis davidii
TTTCAATATGGTTAAAATTGATTTTAACTATTGCTTCATTTGGAAATATTTTTACTATCTTATTTTGCTTTTGTCTTTCTTTTACTATGTTCCTTTTACTCCTCCTTTACTTCAACAACTCTCTCTACCTTCATTTTTTAAAATATATATATATATATATATATTGCTGTGGACATTGTAGGATACATAAAAGGATATTATGATCCACTTTGGCCCACGGAGCAACAAGAGCCAGATTTATTATTTACTTATTTATTTTTTAATTTTATTGTATTGTTTAAGGTATTACAAAGAGTAGTACATTTGTCTCCTTTTTTTCATGATACCTTTAAAAATGTCTTTATACAAAGAGTCCTATAGGCTTAATATTCCTAAATCCATGAGTTCCTAGATTTGAAAGATGGGGACATATGATCACATTTCTAATAAATGCTCTAAGCTGATGATACTTCTTCCCATTGCTCAGACCCAGATCTATTCAGAGATAGGGGATATTTCTCCTGGATTATATACATATATTAATCATGACTCTTTGAACTGGGGGTCAGCTAAGAGCACATCAAGGGTCATCTGGTGCTCTTCCCTAAACCACTTTTCCTTCAGTGCAGCAATGTGTCCTTCAGGATGGGGGTGCTTGGATCCTTTCAATTTCATATGCAGCTTTAAATTCATAAGAGGGGTTGCCTGAGATGAAATTTATCAAGCAGTGGTGTGCTGGAGCTGGCTCAGGAGAGCTAATTGCTAACTTTTCAGGAATTTTGAGAGCTGGTTGCTGGCCATAGTAGGGGTATTTACAACATGGAAATTATCAAATGCCACAAATCAGAGCTTTTAATTTATTGTTTGCTTAAGAGCATGCCACTGAAAAGTGTTCATATATTAATTCATTTTCTCCAAGGCGTTGTCAAAATGCCACCTCCTGTTTGAAGCGTTCTGTGAAGCGCTAAGCTAGTCTAGATCCCTCTCCCAATAGTACTTTATTTTGAGGCTCTTTTATGAGATAAATCATTTTTACCCAGGAGGCATGGACATCTATCCACATCCACATGTTTTATTTTCTTTCTGGAACCTTAGTTGATTTTGTGTTGGATTGCTCTCTGATTGATCAAACATCCTTTCAAGTGTCCGCTGTAATGCCTTGCAGGTTTAGCGCTTAGAAAATATTTAATAAATTGTCAATAAAACATTAGCTCACCAGCAATTGAAGATTCTAGTGATGCTCAGTTATACCATCGCTGCCATTAAAACCCCAGTTGAGATTCTGCCTGTGGGAACCCACAGCAAGGTCAGGATGTTGACCTGACGTCATCCAAGGAAGGTAGGTGTGAGCATGGAGTAGAGGGTGTCAGCCCCTGCACTTAGCTTTGGCTGAGGTAATACTCTTTATCTTTAGAAGATTGGTCACTTGCTCCATTCTTTGGCCATAAAATGGCTCTCATTAGGGAAGAAGGTAGGAAGGGATATGCCATTCTCAGGATGAATTATTTCAGAGGATACAGAAGCAAGATAGGACAGCTGTGACTATGCTGAAAGAAAGGAAGAGGATGCAAAGAAGAGTAAATGATGAACATGTCATTCAGTCATTTATTGGGTGAATAACATATTCCAGATTTTGTTTTAGGCACCGAGGATATAAAGATAAATAATAACGTATGCGTCCCCATGGAAAGGCAATCTATTAGAAGTGGAAGGTGAGGGAAATGTATTCAGAAAGAGATTTCCTCTAGATTATAGGAAATTGAAGAGCCACATCGAAGGGCAGATTGATGGACCAATAGAAAACAGTTTTAGAAAGTGAAATGTGTTACATCTAATAGAGAAATATACAACTTTTTTCCCGGTATAATTGGAGTTGAGTTCAGAGGGAGAGAGATAGGAATGTGGGTTTGAACAGACCCCTCCTTCCTGCTACCCAGATTTAGACTTCCAACGAGATATATAGAGAGAGATGCTGTGTATACCCAGTGGAGCCATTAGTGCTGAAGCGCTTAGCTACATGGCTAGTAATTAGGAAGAGGCAATGAGGAAACCTATTTCCCAGAGGTCTTTGCCCTGCTTCACTCCCACAACTTTAGTCTGCCCGTTTGTGCAATGGAGGTAGCTATAGCAATTCTGTTCCGACAGTGGCACAAAATAAATCACTGAAAGCCATTTTGCACTTGCCCAGGGACTTTCAAGAGAGGATCTCAAAGTGAATCTGGGCTGCTGTGTGCCACAAAGAGGACCGGCATTCCCCTTTGGCTTGAAAGGATGCCCCATTGTGCGCATGAACTTTGGGTTTTATCTCTCGCTTTGAAATGGAAGACATCAAAGTGAGACATCTGAAGGCGAAGACACAATGATCCCCAATCCAAAGCCAGGTTCAAAAACACAAGAGATGAGTTGTGTTATTCTGAAATTGTATTTGCTGGCTGAGATGGAGGACAAAGAAAGATTAACTTACAAACATAAAGGCAGGCCTTGAAATTCCTATTAGTCCCAGGCCCCAGGGCATCGACGTTTCCAGCAGGACACTTATTTTTTTTTAGAAGTAGGGGAACAATGGCGCACGGAACACGGGAAGCCTCATTTTCTTCTCTCAGCCTGAAATGTACAGTTATTAAAGCAAAGTTTATTCATGATTAGATGATGGGTGAGGGAAACCTGGTTTGGTAAGTTGTTATTGGGAAGTGTTTCCTTTGTGGGGCTCAAGTTCATGCTTGCGAGGGCTGCATCCAGTGTTAAGCCCTGGAAGTATAGCAATGGTTTTCCATGTGCCAGTGTTCTATAGCCTAATTCCAAGTAAAGTACCCGAACTGTCACTGTGCTGGACACCTTACGTTGTAATTGAATTAAACATGTGTCAGTCATGGTACAGGATAAATGCTTTCTAGCCCAGCTGGGTTTCAGTATAGAGAAGAGCATTTTAAATCTACGCATTTAATTAAATTCCTTGTTATCTATTACTCCGTCTACCTTTTGCTCTAGTAATACTGGGATAGTTTGTTTATTCATTCCACATTTATCACATAGGGCAGGTCAATTTTTGCTTCCTGAATCATACCATCTTCTGTTGTCTCAATTTGGGTACCCCAGAACCAGACCCTGACACAAGGATTTGAATGCAAAGAGTTGACTTGGGAAGTGAAAAATACAGGTACGAGGAAGTGGATGGTGATGCTCAGAAGGTAGGGCAACCAGTGAAAGGTACTCATCACCTGGCCAACTGGAGTCGCTATTACCATTTGCACTGGCCAAACTCATCTTCCTCACTGGTACCTGAATTCATACCTTGCAGGATTGTTTTGAAGATTCAATAGGCAAAGCCAATTCCTGGGGACCGGACCTGGCACATAATGACCACTTACCATTATTATCACTGCAGCAAAATAATGAGAGAATAAGTGACATATGCACGGATCTCCTGGAGTTAGACATTGTCTTAAAGACAGAATGATTGTGTTATATCAGGGAAATGGGATCAAATGCATGTGTTATATTTCCCCCCCATATCTTAGCTCAAAGATCTGATAATCTTCACTTTTGTATTCACTATGGCTTTCATTTGGACACCTTACACATTTCACTGGAGTTGTAGGAGAGTTTTACGATCCTTCTCATCTCACATGGAGAGTGAAAGGCATGCTCTCAGAGATGGGTCGAGCCCACCTAAGCATGAACGACAGGAACAGAGGAGGTTCCCTCCTGACATCATGAGAGGTTAGTAATTTGTTCAACTCTGATGATGCCAAGAAGAGCATGGAAAGTCATTTTTTCCCCTTTTGTCCAGTCTAAAGGCAAACATGAACTTGTATGGCAGGTTGTTTGTATGTTAATGCGTATGTTTTGCCATCTTTCCACGTCCTACATTCAGCTGAGGTGGGTGGCTTAGGAAAGAGTCATTGCATTGCCAAGGATCTGTTCCACAGGCATGGTGCACAGACGTGGAGATCCATAGGAGCTTCATTTTATCCCAGGGAGGTGGCCTGGCTGAGGGCAGGGGGAAGGAGTGTCCAGGCCAGGCAGCTGACCCACAATAGCCTCCAGCAGGCCTCTCTAAAGATGGGAACATGTAGCAAATGGAGAAAGGGTAAGAGTACACCATGGTCTAATTAGCATTTGCTTCTTGTAGTCCTGGAAATGTCAGTCACCAGTTGGTAGCAAAATAAAGACGTAATGTTAGTGATAATGAATTAAATTGTGGCCATTTGCATTGGAATGCCATGATAATGATCTGAAATTGCCATTGTCTATATTCCCCTTGACAGTTCGAAATTGGACTCCGAGCTAATAGTATTTTGGATGAACTTTAAGCCAATGAAATTGCTCAGAGTGCGCTCCTGTCGGCAAGCCATGTGGGTTTGAGGAAGTTAATTTACCTCTGCTTTTTGTTCAAGCTGTTTGGTAATTGATGAACATACCATAAAAGTTTTAATGAATAACCACAGGGACCATTTAACTTATTTACTAGGTAGAAGTGAAATGTACTTGATTACCCTCCCTAATCTGGCTCTCCAAATGGAGCCCACCCAGAATAAGTACTGTGTGTGTGTGTGTGTATGTGTACACAAAACATTGCAGGCAAATATTCTCAGAAGGTCTGAATGGAGGAGTTGCATTTTCTCCATTAGCTTCGATTTATAGTTCTGCTGCAAGCATTAGACATTGCGTAGGGAGGACTTATGTCTATGGGCACAAGGACCGGAGGCTGTGGTGCCGTGGGGTTATGTAGCAACCCACAGAATCAGCACATACCTTCACAGCATCTGTTGTGCGAATAACTCTCCAGCAACTCTCCATTATTGTGAAGCAGTTAAACTAAGAGCCACATTTAAAAAATTTATTGGGGTGACTTTGGTTAATAAAATGATATGTATCAGGTGGACAATTCTACAATACATCATCTGTATATTGTATTGTGTGTTCACCAATCCAAGTCAAATCTCCTTCCATCAGTACAGGTTTTTGTTGTTGTTTGTTTGGTTTGCGTGTTTTTTTGTTCTAGCTCCCAGAGTCTAATGACACTAGAGCATCCTTTCATAAGCAGAATTGTATTATAAGTGCCCACATGTATCTTAGTTTCCCATGAAATTGCATTCCTTGGTATGTCTTTTTTATTGTATTTATCCTCACCCGAGGATATGTTTTATTGCTTTTTAGAGAGAGGAAAAGAGAGAGAGAGAAAAACATCAATGGGTTGCCCCCCATACGTGCCCTGATGAGGATTCGAACTCACAGACTTTTTGGTGTATGGGACGATGCTCTAACCTTGGTACCCCTTTGTAGAGTGTTTTAAAGGTGCAGACACATGCTAACAAAGCGGATTGCACTGAAGTAGTGCCAGTCAAAACCTGTGCTCTGTCCCTTTCACACGCCTCAGCAGGAGCCTCTACAGATGTGGGTTAGATTTCCAGCCTTGTCACTATGCCTTTCAGGGAATGTTAGTTTTGCTCCCCGTGCCTCAGTTTCCTTCTCTGGAATTATGAGCTGACATTAAAAATCTGTTGTGAGGATTAAAGGAGAAACACATGATATGATGCCCAGAACAGTGATTCCCACTGGAAACCTCGGAAAACCCAGATTCTGGACCCTGCTCCCAGGGATTCTGGTTCATTAGGGCTGGGATGGGGCTTGAGAACTTGCATTTCTTCTAAGGTCTCCGGTGATGCTGGTCCAGGGACCTCCCTTTCACAGCCACTAGTCCAGAAGTTAAAAAAATACTTTGCAAATGTTGGTTTTCTCTTTCTGTGGCTGGAATAAATTGGTACATCAGTATTAGCCCCGGGAGGGCCCCAGTGATGTCTTATGCACCCCAGAAACTAACACAATCAGTGTTGAGGACTGAATTAAGTGGAGCTGTGGTTTACAGAAGCTCTAGCAGTTACATAACACAGCATTGCTGTACCATCGTCAGAGAGCACATTGCCTGGGATCTGATCCCAGCTCTGCCGCTGACTGTTTGTATGTCTTTGCACAAGTTTTTAGCTCCCCTGGCCTCCGCTTTCTCGTATGTGAATTGGGCATAGTAATAGTACATACGTCGTAATGTTGTTTATAATATTTGTATTCCTTAATCCTACAAGTGCTTAGTGCAGTAGCAGACACAGGAAGCATCCAGACATTTCCAGCTGCCATTATTCATGCAGGGGTTCTCAACCTGTGGGTCGCAAACAATGAAAATACATCCTGCATATCAGATATTTACATTATGATTCATAACAGTAGCAAAATTACAGTTATGAAGTAGCAACGAAAATAATTTTATGGTTGGGGGTCACCACAACATGAGGAACTATATGAAAGGGTCGCGGCATTAGGAAGGTTGAGAACCACTGGGTTGTTAGTATTTACTAAAAATATGTCACCTCTCCCCCTATCAGAGGGAGATGAGGTCCTACCATGGCTCTGCTTCTGAAAGCTCTCATGACACATTAGGGCCATTTCTGTGTTTTGATATTTGCCTCAAAATGCAACTATCCCTGTGAGTGATAAGAGGCCTGATACTAATTTGCATGAAGCAATAGTTATACCAGATAACCGAGCCGCATTCTGTATGGAAGCAGATGTCCTGAAGAAATAGGCTTTCTGTGTTCACTCCCCAAAGTCAGGTCTTCTTCTGCCACCATTTATCCCCCCTTAATTCATATACAGATGATGTATTATAGAATTGTACACCTGAAACCTATATAATTTTATTAACCAATGTCACCCCAATAAATTCAGTAAAATAGGTTTTAGTGATGTAAGTGGATGGACTGGGGCCAAGGAAGTTATCAGTTTCTGATGGGAACTTACTGGGGGGGTAGACGGGGGGGAAATGGCCAACATAAATAGTGGAGGCTGACTCAGGTATGGAAAAGGTCATTAAAGGTCAACTTCTCCCTTTTCACTGTTGTGTCTTGGTCTGACTGTATTCACAAGTGCTTGAGGGTTCTGAAATCAGGATGGACATGAAATGGGGATGGGCTATAGCCACTCCAACTTTGGGAAAAAATTACATATGGAGAAATTATAATTTCAAAATAACCTGAGTTGAAAATGACGAAAAGCTATAAAAAGAGAGTGAAAGCCATCCTTATTTTTACCTCTTCCATAGATAATCACATTAGTGTTTAAACTTCATTAGTGTATATACGTCCCAAAATTTTCTATGTAGACACACACAATTTATTTACGAAACCAACATTATATTTTTGTCCATGCTGTTTTTAATTTGTTCTTTCTCAATAATATGTCATGGATGGCTTTGCATATTAAAAACAATCTACACCCTGGCTGGTGTGGCTCAGTTGGTTGGATGTTGTCCCATGCACTGAAAGGTTCCTGGTTCAATTCCAGGTCAGGGCACATGTCTGGGTGGTGGGCTCAGTCCTCAGAAGAGGGTGTGCAGGAGGCAGCTGATCGGTGCCTTGCATTGATGTTTCTCTCTCTCTCCCTTCCTCTCTCTCTCAAAAACAATTTTAATAAAAGAGCTATTGATGATGCCTCTGTTCAATTTCTCTCCTTCCTTTCTCCTTTGAGCCTCTTCCAAGAAGTCTTCTTTATTTAAAAAAAAAAAAGAAGAAGAAAAGGAAAAATAACTTACCACCTTATTGTAATGTCTACATAGAATTCCATCGGATGGAGATATCATAAGTGACTTATCAAATCTATGAACTGCAGTGTGATGTATACTTTAGATATATACATATATCTTTGCAACTTTCTCATAAATTCTTTATGATAATTCATGAAACGCTGAATGGCTCATCAAATATTATGCAAATCGTAGGGATCTGAGCAGTGAGTTACCCAGAGAAAAGGGAAAGCTCATTTTATTGTAATATTTTTGCTAGCTGGTGACCGTTCACTCATTTAGTCATTCATTATGAATGAGTTCCTGATATGTGCCAAGCCTTTGATGAGAACAGTGAATAAGTGGCGATGAAATTTTTCAAGATAGTGAAAAGGTCAGTGTGTCCTCACTCATTGGGGTACCAGTGTGTCTACACTCTTAGGAGGCAAACGACCTTGTCCAAGTCTGCGTATGTCACCTTATGGCTGCGTATTCGCATCACCTGGGAAGGTAGCCTCCCTGGGAGCGCTTCTGCTGTCTACACTTGGTGTGGAGCCTCAGGCCATTTTCAGTTTCCCTGTGGATTCTGGTGAGCAGCCAGGTCTGAGAACTCCTGAGCTAGGGCACTCCCCCCTCTGTCATCTGCTGCTTGATTGACCTCAACCTTGATTTCCTTATCTGTGCAACGGAGATCATAACATGAGACTACCTCATAGGTTTATTGTAGAAGTACTGGCAGCAAGAGGGAGCGAAAAATGATAATTTAGGCATTTAACAATGCGGAATTTAAAAAGGAGAAACCACAATATTCATGCAGTAGAATACCAGGAAGCAATAAGAATCCATGTGCCAGTTTGTCATGTACTTGCCCGACTGTGCCTGTAAAACAAAAATATGCAGTGAACCTTTGAGATCTAAGTGGCGGTGAACAGAGAGGTGCTGTCAATGAAGGTTGGAAAAAGAGCTCGCTCCGCCCATTTCCTGTTGGGCGTGGACACAAACATGGTCATGAAGGTGCAGGAACCGGGTGGCCAGGATGACACCAGCTTCCTAAGGTTGTTACCTGGGAGCCAAGAAGAAAGGGGATTTTTCGGGGCAGGACCAAGAGATCCCATCCCATGACACCTGACTTCTTACAAAAAGGTGTTGATTTATCAAACAGGACAAAATGCTTTTTTTGGCATCTTTAGGATGAATATGTGCCATTTTTCTCCTTCTCCTTGGAATTTAAATCCTTCTCAATGACAAAATGAAGAAGGAAAGGGAGAGGGAGGTAGAGAAAGGGACCGCAGGAGGAAGAAGGAGTCTGTCTCTCGGAGAGAAGCCAGAGGCTGGGAAATGAAAAGTCCCACGCTGCACTGTGCCTGCGACATCCAGTCCCAGAGAGGCACTCAGACAGGCTGCTGGCAGACCGCTGATTGTTTTGGCTGCTTCTGCTCTCCTGTGATGGAAGCAGCAAAGGTTTTAAGAGCTTCAAACCCCAACTCTGATCTGCAAATGAAGTTAGGTGTTTGGGAAACAGCTGGTAGAAACAGCTCAGCTCCCTCCGGAGCCTCTGGACGGCTTCAGAGCAGCTGTCAGGAGGGAGGGAGGCAGGCAAACTATCGTGGGCATGTGTGTGTTAATAAAAACAAAATGATTCTCTCTAAATAAAGCATGGCTGGTTTCCCTGGGATGAAGAATTCGTTTCTAATTCCACATTTCTGTCTCTTTGGGGGTTTTGAGCCAAGAACTCAGAGCATCAGCTTTCCTTCCCTTGGGGGCCTTTGGATTCAAACAGGTTTGGACTCCTATCCCTTTCTGCTCAGCCACTTCCCTTCTGTGGGAATTGGGGCAAAGTAATTAACCTCTCTGAGGCTCAGTTTCCTATTTTTTTCAGTTTAGCTTAGACCCTTGTGATAATTTATATAGAGAATTTGAAAAATGGAAGGAATTCTTTTACTTACCTTATCCGTGTATACATACATTTTTATTAGACTTATTTTTTTTAAAATATATTTTATTGATTTTCCACAGAGAGGAAGGGAGAGAGATAGAGAGTTAGGAACATCAATGAGAGAGAAACATCGACCAGCTGCCTCCTGCACATCTCCTACTGGGGATGTGCCCGCAACCCAGGTACATGCCCTTGACTGGAATCGAACTTGGGACCTTTCAGTCCACAGGCCGACGCTCTATCCACTGAGCCAAACGAGCACCGGCTAGACTTATTTTTTTTTTTAAAGACTGGTTCTTACTGATTTTACAGAGAGAGAGAGGAAGGGAGGGGGAGAGAGAAACATCGAGGTGAGAATGACACATCCATCAGCTGCCTTCCTGCACACCCCCTATCGGGGACTGAGCCCGCAACCCTGACATGTGCCCTGCCTGGGAATTAAACCAGCAAGCTTTCAGTGCATGAGATGATGCCCAACCAACTGAGCCACTCCAGCCAGTGTTAGGCTCTCTTTTGATTGTCTTACTCACTAATTTGGTGGACCTTCTGGTTTTAGTGCTGAGAAATCCCTTTGTCCTGGGCAAGCCAGGGTGGTTGATCATCCCGAGAGTGCATCTGGCATATGATAGGCAGAGTTGGTTGTCCTTGGGAAGTTTATAATTTAACTAGAGGCCTGGTGCATAGATTTGTGCACATTGAAAGGAAATTAATTAGAAGGTGGCTGGCAGGGTGAGACTGGGCTAGATGGGCCAGACACATCTTGGAGCCAACCTCCCGAGGTCCCTCCCTTACTGGCCAGCCGCAGCTGGGGTGGCGCTGGGGCTGGAAGGGCTTCTGCGGAATGAGTGGGGTCCCTCTGACAGGTGGAGTCCCTCAGCCTGGCCTGTAGGGAACCAGCCGAAACCGGCAGTCTGACATCCCCCAAGGGATCAGAGTGCAAGAGGGCACTCTGCAAAGTTGCTGTGACTCTGCAGCTCCTGCATTGAGCGTCTGCCCCTGGTGGTCAGTGCGCATCATACCTACCAGCCGGTCAGCTAGTTGGCGGGTCGGCCAGTCGCTTAGCCTTTTATATGTATAGATAGATACTAATACTTAATCCCCTCATTACCCTTGATGTATAAATTATTATTGTTTATTTGATTATTGTTATTACTCTACAGCCTCCCATACTAGACTACAAATCTGTAGAAAGCAGGAAATACATTATTTTTTCTCCTTTTATCTATTATCAAAACCTCTTCTATTTACTAGGGATTCAATAAATATGTACACATCCATTAATTAATACATGAGGTCAATGGGGTCCTTTTCTTCCTACTTTTTATCATCTCAATAATAACTCTGAGCTATTTTAGTCGTCACATTTCTATGTGAATTATGTACACATCTAGACAGAAACATTGAACTTGACTATCTCATTCACTGGTGCTTAAACTTTGTATATTTAGGAATCACTTGGAGGTATTGTTAAAGTACATTTGGGGGCCCTGTGCTTCAGATTCTGATACAGTAACTAAGGGATAGGATCCAAGGATCTGCCAACACTCAAAGTGATTCCCGTGTCCCAGTAACCCTGGGGAAAACACACATCTGTCCTTTCACCCGATGGACAGGGCACATTCTGGTTTGCTCAGTCGAGTCACTGAAATTATCAGTAGTGCTCCCTTTATCTTCTAGTATCCCTGATCTGATGGACACATATACCGTCATCTCACCGATGAGTCTACGCATTGGAACACTTAACACATCCTACAGATTACAGATAGAGAGCGTTAGTTAGCTATCTCTCTCGGGATTTTAATTTTCATAATGCAAAGCCTTCCTTACTCACCCATGTAGTAAGGTAGGCTTTCTTTCTCACTTTTAAGAAAAATTGTGTATCATCTTTAAAGTTAACAGCCCAAGAGACTCTTTTAACCGATGTTCCGTTCTCAGTGGAATAGAAACGCCAGCTCACTTCCGTTCCCTCAATACAATGCTTAGATTCCTTCACAATGGAGATACTCTAACCTGGAGCTTGAACAGAAAGGTGATTATTACGAAAAATCTTCGTATCCTTGTAGATGGGAATCTCTTCCCTGTGCAGATAACCCCAGGAGGCCAGTCAAAACACTCTAATGCAGTGATGGTGAACCTAGGACACGCGAACTCATTTTTTTGGTTGATTTTCCTTTGTTAAATGGCATTTAAATATATAAAATAAATATCAAAAATATAAATCTTTGTTTTACTATGGTTGCAAATATCAAAAAATTTCTATATGTGACACGGCACCAGAGTTAAGTTAGGGTTTTTCAAAATGCTGACACGCCAAGCTCAAAAGGTTCGCCATCACTGCCCTAATGGGTAATTTTATTAGGAGCCCCCATTGGTAGCACCACATTCAGTCCTCACCTTAGTAACAGCCTCAACTAAAGTCTCTAAATTTTAAGTTACTTCCTTCTTAAAGACGAGTTAGTATAGTCTATTTAGCTCTGAGCTTTATATTTGGGAAAACAATTTTTTTGTGCTTTGTGGGGTTTTTTTTTGTACTTAGCGCAGTAGAAATGAGTCTTTTGAACAAGAGGTGGTGAAGATTAGGTTACTGGTGGCAGGTAATGTGGGGATTGACACTTCAGGTTTTAGGATCATACTGCTTGGGTTCCACCATTTACTACCTGGAGTTTACTGTTCGAAGATGGGCAAATTATTTTAGTTCTCTTGGTCTTAATCTCTTCATTATTAAATGGGGATGATGACGGTAGAATAGGGCATTGTGAGAATTACATAGGATAAGCCATGTCTGGACCCTCCTCTTGCCTTTGTGACCTCTCCTTGGCACTCT
Source organism: Myotis davidii (assembly GCF_000327345.1). NCBI lineage: Eukaryota > Metazoa > Chordata > Mammalia > Chiroptera > Vespertilionidae > Myotis > Myotis davidii. Next base: position 1,629,423 of record NW_006282381.1, read on the forward strand.
GAGTTCAGCTAAAGTTTTGATGGGTGGTTTTAACTCACACCCATGTCTCATGTCAAGCATTGCTTATCTCCTTGTTTTCCTTTGCTCCAAACCTCGGGAGCCCTCTTAACTCATGTGCAAGGGCAGTCCACAAGTGCAGAGGAGACAACCTTTAACCAATGGAAAGTGAATGTCATTGGATACATGCCTCAACCCCCTGCAGTTCCAAAGAACAATTCTAGATGTTATTTTGCATGCCTTTCACAAGTCTTGGCAAGGTCAAGACCATGTTGCCCAAATCAGTGACCTACGTGAAGTATACGCATTGGCTTTTGCTCTTTCCCATCTCATTCCCCTCATCCCTCACTTCTGTTTCCAAGGATCACCCCCCACCTGCAAATCCTCTCCCCACAAACCTGGTCTCAAGCTCTAGGAAAATCAGACGAAGCTGTGAAGGCACTAAGCACTGTTTTTGGCATATCATAAGGTCCCAATGAAAGTTATAACAAGGTCCCAATGAAAGTTATAATAAGCTTCCAATGAAAGCTAGCTGTTACTACTAATAGTAATAAAACTTATAATATGTTTCTTTTGCACTGAAGGATGAGCTAGAGATCTGTTTATTTTAGAGGGAAGGAAACTTTCCCATTCTTTTTTAAAGTAGACTTGAGATAAAGGTTGTTGTTTTTCCCCATCCAATCAGCTCACACACCCTTTATAGTCTTCATTTTACCAAGAGAGATATCTACTGTTTTCTATTTTCTACCTCACAGAAATGTTCTAAGAATCACAAGTGGGTGCTTTTATTTAGTTCTTTCATCCCTCAGGCAGAGAAAAAAGGAACCATGCAAATTCAGAGGAGTAGTTGGTGTGGAATACCTGTTTGTCTTTTTCGTATTTTACCACTGCTTCCGCAGCATGAAAGAGACGAGTTTCATTGCCTCCACTGGCAAATGTTATTATTTGTTGAACATCCACTTGTCCTTGTATTTAGAGATGGAGGCCATCATTGACTTTCTGTTTGTCTAATCACTTCACAGAAACTCCAGTGGGCATTCCGAAACTGAGACCATCTTCTCAGCTCCTCCTAAACATATAAATCTCATCCTCAATGACAAAATATTTGGAGAGTTTAGACATGCTTCCTGACCAGTTTTCCAGGTAAGTAAGATTTTGGAAATTTATGAGGCTAAAAGAGGTGCACTATTGTGGAAAGACAATTTCTAATACTCTTTTTCGCCCCAAATTTTCAGTGTCTTAAACATTTTCCTAGTTGATACAACTTCTGATTGATCCTTGGTGGAATTAAAAAGAGACTATCTCAACTTTGTTTACCAAACCATTTATTTTCTAAAACATTCATTACCTCCAAAATAATAAGAAAAATGTGTCTGTTTTCTTTGTCAGCTTTTACTACTAAAGGGTTGTTTGTGTGAATCTCAAACTACTCACAGCTAGGTTGGATGTCTCCTTGTCTGGTCTGATACTGCCTTGTATTCATCCAACCACAGTCAAGTAAATTGCCACCATTGTTTTTCTTTCTGAACTAGTAGTTCCTTAAAGAAATATCCTTTTACTAATTAGCTCCCGACACATGAAGGAGCTTAATGAATCTGTGGTCTCATTTCCATATTATGTTTACTTCAGTTCCCTAAATCCCATTATACAGCTTTTCAGTGTCACAAAAGTGCAAGAAATAAATTGAAAATTTTAT
>NW_006282381.1:1631337-1635421 GCF_000327345.1 Myotis davidii
TTGCTCCCTTTCCCCATCACCTTCTTCCCTACCCCTCCAATTTATATACTGTTTAAAGCGTTGAGGACTTGTGCTACACATTTGAACTAAGCATGCTTTTTCCACCTAAATGAGACTCTGGGGAATGATCTTAGAACAGGTTCCCTAGAAAGCTGAGCCTGGGACACAAGCTATGTGCTCATATTTTTATCGGGGAGAATAACTATTAGGAAGCAGAGTGAGGTGAAAAGGAAATTAAGTGGGAAAGCAGGGAGAGAACACATTACCCAGCTGGTCCCAGCTTTGTGAAAGTGAAGCTGATTCCTCAGTCTCGTGGCATGTCTTCCAATCGTATGTGTGGACTTATTTTTTTTTTAGTCTATCTAGAGGGAAGAAGGGGAAAGAATGTATTCACGGATTCTCCTCTCCCATCGTCCTTAGTTCTCCCCATTGTATGTCAACTTCGGCACACTTTAGGGTTACTCTCAGCTCTTCTGGGAAGTTACCAGGAAAGCTGAATCCCAAGACACTGCAAGTATCCATGTAGCAAGCACAGTGACCTCGTGTCATCAGCAGCTACAGTGATGCCTCCAGCAGGCACGAGCAGCCAGGGTGTATCTTTGTCAAGGGAATGAAGGGCTCTAGATGCAGACAGCCTGGTACAGGTTACAGTGGTTCTCAACCTTCCTAATGCCGCGACCCTTTAATACAGCTCCTCATGTTGTGGTGACCCCCAACTTCATTGGTACAAATTGAACATAATGAAGGCATAGTGATTAATCACAAAAACAATATGTAATTATGTATGTGTTTCCCGATGGTCTCAGGCGACCCCTGTGAAAGGGTCGTTCGACCCCCAAAGGGGTTGCGACCCCCAGATTGAGAACCACTGGGTTCGGAGCATCTTTTCTGTGTTGTTGAAGGACAGGTGAGCTGGCTAATGGGGAATGCTGACCGTGCCTAACACTCCCTTTCATGGTGATGGTGTTGAGGGCATCTCAGGACCACTCAGTTGCCTAAGAAAACCTGCTCTTCACTGTCTAGGAGGCAGAGGATGGGGATTCATTCAGTGGCTTATGCACTTTTTCTAAAGGGCCCGGCAGTCAATATTTTAGGGTTGGCTGACCTGACCATCTCTGTTACAACCACTCAGCACTGCCGTCATAGCACAAAAGCAATCAGAGAAAATACAGACGAGGATGTGGGAGGCTTTGCTTCAGTATAAACTTATTTACAAAAACAGGTCATGGGCTGGAGTTTGCCTACCCCTAGACCAGTTAAAACATCAGTACAGTTAGATCAAAGTGGAAGTTTCTTTTAATCTCTTATTCATAGCACACCAGAAAGCAACCCCCCCTTCTGCTTCGAATACCGTGCCCCTTCTTTATCTGCCATTAACATTTTATTTTGACTTTATAACTCTTTAACTGCATGAAACATTTACATCAGACAGTAAAGTCTAGAGATGTATTCATTATTTTTTATTACCTGGAGGATAAGTGAAAATGAAATGTACTCACCAGCTGCCATAGTCAACTGATAAAATTATATGTTCTCCATTCATCGATCAGTTTATAAAACAGTGTAAGAAATACATGTTCAATTATTTTATAAGCATAATGTGTGGAACTCATAATTGCTTATCACACTAAATCTCGACGCATTCTGCGAGAGACATAAGGCAAGGGAATAACTGAAAAATCATATAATGTAGGCATAATATAATCTTCAGGATTATGTTCAATATGCACATTAAGTAAAGTGAAAGCAAACCATAAAATTTAGCACCAAGGGAACACTCGTGCACAAGTCAACTTGAATATTTCTCCCTTCCAGTATAATAGGTAGGGTGAATAATCATCTGTAGAGGAATGTGGGATGCTTCATGTATCACTAAACTAGGGTTTCAAAAATACATGGTTGCCTTGTATGTTTTTATACAGATACATACATATTTATACACCCTCACATACACCACACATGCTCACTTATATACATACTTACATGTACCTGCACACACACAGATATACATACACATATACATATATTTCAAACTCTATTGATTTTATCTTATTTTATTTTGGCTCAAGTAGCCTGAAGACATCAGTATCCACCTTATTTAGCAATTCAAGGCAGCTTGCAATTAAGTATAGTCTATTCAAGACATAAGTGCCAAATGAGTCAAAATAACTCCTCCATTCTTGCTACCACACCCTGCCTCAAGCTCTCCAAGTTTCCACGTCCAGTCAATAACTCTTTTCCCTGCTGGAAACCCCTGTTTAGTTTACTAGTCTTTTCATTAGATTGAAATTTTCTTCATTATTTTTTATTTCAAGCTAGCATGGGCTTCATTACTTATTTGTCATTAGGAATGCAATAATGCAATCACTTTTAAAAGATTTATCCTTTCCCAACACTGAAACACATTTTCTGCTATTCTGCTATCATGTCGTTGTAGATATTTATAAGTATTCGGAGGCAGCAAGTGAGCTCTTAATAAATATTACCATTTGCAACTACTTATTTGTGATTTAAGGTCTGCTGAATATTATAAAACTAAAAAATTGTGGAAATAAATTAGCTGAGGCTGATAGAAGACTAGTTCTCATGTTTAATTTCTGATTTCAAGTGATTTTATTTATTGCAATGCTCTCATTATTCTCATGGATTGACTTTGTAATATTACACTTTTGAACTTATAAAATAAACATGTAGTAATATATTTTATTAGATTTATCAGTTTTAACTTTGATCAGTTTTCCCATATGTGTTTTCTATAAACACATGGGGAAAATGTTTTATAGTAAAACACTACATGTTATATTTTAAAAAGTTTTCTGCTGCTTAGAAACAAAATGAAAAATCAGTGAAACAATAAAGTAAATATAATATCAAGAAGGGAGTTTGACAAGTCAGTGTGCCATATGCTAAGATATTTAAACTAGATTCAACAGTGCAAACTTAAGAAGTAAATGTTTTCAAGACTAGTTTTCTGAAACAGAGAAATAGCCCAATTCTCCCACAGAAACTGATTCTCCCCCTTCTACATCTCAGCGTACCTGTACATGGGGAGAGGGAATCTTGTGAAATTGCAACTACAAATGGGTAATGCACAGTTGGTTAAACTTCCTGGGGAGGAGAATCTTATATAATAAAAGGGTAATATGCAAATTGACCCTAACTGTGGGTCCTTGGTTTAAAGAAGAGTAAAAACCAGACCTGCCCTGTGGAGCTGGAGATGGAGCAGTTGGCTGTTTCTATGTCACTCTGAGTTGCTCCGGAATTTTATTCATTCATCCGACATATTTCTAATGGGTGTGGCACTTTTCTATGCACTGGGTTAAGTAAAATCAGATTCCTGCCCTCAAGGAGCTTATATTCCAGTGAGAAAAAACAAGAAGCATAACACAGACACTATTATTATAATGATAACATTAGCAATGTAATAAGATTACAGGATGGAGACAATAAAGCAGGTTCATCTCAGGAAGAATACTAGGCTGGGGAGGTGTGTTACACACGTTTTGGGTTCAGTCTCATTGAGAAAGTGACATTTCATCACCGACCTGAAGCTGAGGAGGGAATCAGCCATGGGAACTCTGGGGGAAATTATCATAGGCAGAAGGAGTGGCTAATTCACAGGTGCCGAGGAAGCAGGAGAAATAGTGAGGAGCCCAGTGTGTTATAGTGGAAAGGTCAAGGGTGAAATAATAGGCCATGCCAACTCACCTTTTCCCAAGTTCATAGATCTTGCAATCACTTCCAGACCCAGGGTTTTCAAATTATAGTTATAATCTGGCCTACCATTCAACAGATGAAGACACTGAGTCATAGAGTATAAGCTACTGGCTCAAGGTCACCAAAATGGTATCTTAGAGGTATATTTAGCCTTTACAGCACCACCTTGCTTTTTGAATCTTAAAATCCTTCTTTTACTCATAAGAAAACACCAAATCATTTAGGCAACTCTCTCATGACGGCATAACTAATAAATGTTAGAAATGAGGTTCAATCCAGTTCTCTCTGCTTTTAAGATTAATGTTTCTTCCCCTTCTACATCTCAGCGTGCCTGTACATGAGGAGAGGGAATCTTGTGAAATTGACT
>NW_006282381.1:1635518-1654469 GCF_000327345.1 Myotis davidii
AGTGGTGGGAGCCTCTCCCACCTCCTCAGCAGCACTAAGGATGTCCAACTGCAGCTTAGGTCTGCTCCCCACGGACAAGTGAACATCCCTCGAGGGCTCCTGGGCTGCCAGAGGGATGTCTGACTGCCAGCTTAGGCCCAATTCCCCAGGGCGTGGGCCTAAGCCAACAGGTGGACATCCTCTGAGGGGTCCCAGACTGTGAGAGAGCACAGACCAGGCTGAGCCCCCCTCTTCCCCCCGCCCCTGAGTGCACAAACTTTTGTGCGCTGGGCCTCTAGTAGTATTATAAAGGTACAGTTCTCCCACCCCCGCGCCCCTGAGTGCACAAACTTTTGTGCACTGGTCCTCTAGTAGTATTATAAAGGTACAGTTCATTTGACTGAAGAATCTGAGTCTTTTAATGGTTTAAAACTAAAGAAAGGATTTCTTTAGAATTTGTGAATGAATTCAGTTAATAAAAAGAGAATCCAGATCCTTGTCTGAGGTGTCAAGTGCTGGTTGAATTCCTTATGCCAGTGATTCTCAATTGCCAATGTCCAGGGAACAGTGACAATGTCTGAGACATTTTTGAATGCCATGACTTGGCATAGGGGGTGCTACCGGCATCTAGTGAGTAGAGTCACAGATGCTGCTAAACATCCTACAGTGTACAAGATGGCCCGCCCTCCTGCCTCCAAAAGAAACTATGTAGCTTGAAATATAGTTGTGCTAAGGTTGAGAAAACCTGTGTGAGTAGACAGGGGAGGTAAGAGGTCATTTTGGAATTCGAGTGTCTGAATTCAGAAAAGCTACTATTACTATTATACTTGCAGTCAGGGAGACTGATCTAGTTGATTTGTAAAAACTGAGAGAGAGAATACTAGCCACATTTCTTGTCATGGACGAACATGTTGGATTTAGCAAAATGCAAATTTCAAAGCCTATAGAGATGAGACCAAATTTGGAGCTGCTACCTATTGTAGGTGTGCCATTACTTCTGCAATTCTTGGTTTCTTCATTTACAAAATGAGAAACATAAAATGATGTACTTTGCTTTAAAAAACAACAACCACACATTTTCACTCATGTTTGGAACTGCTGAAAATGTTAGTTATCTTTACTGAACACCTATTCGACTTGAGCAGATAATACTATTAAATTATGGGAAACGAGGTACAAATCACTCTCCCAGTTTCTTTGAGAAACTCTGAGAAATGTCCTCAGTTAGACACAGGTTTTATCTGGGTGAAACCAGACTCAGTTTTGATCTACGTGTGTCACTTGTTTAATGTATGTTCTACCACGTTTCCCACCCTCCTAAATCTGGTGAGAAAGGAAGAGCAGCTCACAGAGAAAATGCAGGTCATATTTCAAAGATAGAAATCATTTGCAATATTTTTAAGTGCTGGCTGCTAAAAGGCTTCACTTTGCTATTCTCTTTCTTTTCTACTTATAACAATTAATTTTAGAAAGGGGATTGTAAATATGAGTAAGCACAAAAAGTGAAAATGAACTTCAAGATCAGCCGTGAGTAAAAATCAGTGGTAATGTTTTGGGTTACAGCTGACTTAGTAGGTGGCCGTTGGTGAGTTTCTTTGCAAATCGCTCTCCCCATTTTAGGTGGGTTGAATTTTCACTGTTGTGTTGTTGTTGCTGAAAGCAAAGATCAGGATTCTGACTCTCTGTTGGCTTAGAGAGAAGGAGATTGATTAACCGAAAAGGCAGTGTTGGTGCAGGGATCGTGTAAGTAAACTGTAATCAAGGTGCTCCAGATGGGCTGTCCCACCTCCCACGTCGTCCCTTATCTGCCCCTGCTGCTCCATCATCAGCAGTCAGGACTGTGTGTCCACAGAGATTCTGCTGAGAGAGACTCAGAAGTGACCAGCTTTTCACTGGTTGTGTGTCATGGTCCCGGTGACTACTGATTGCCTTTCAATGTGTCTTGTGTTATACCTTGAGCTGAATTGTCAGTTGTCCTTCTCCGCTGATAGATTAGAGCTTGTCAGGTCATTGTTCTTACTACCGCTGGTAAGAAAGAGGTTAGCTTTCTGTTGGAATTCAAACACAGACAAAAGATGCTAGAAGACAAAATTTCCATTTTACTAAGGAATAGGGCCTTAGGGTCAGCCTAAATCTTAATTCCTTATTTTTGGCTCCAAAAAGGTATTTTGTTTTCAGTATGGGAAGCAGGGCCATGTTCTGGTCGACAGGGCTCCCCTTCCATGGTCAACGAGCTTTCTGTAGACATCACAGGCATATGCTACCTAGGGTCTATTTTTTTAAACATGGCAATTATTATGTGATTTAAGAGGCTTCTTTCATTTTTTGTTTCTTTTAATTTGCTTTCAAGATTGTCTCATGGATATACAGGGTGTCCCCCAAAAAGGTATACAAATTTTAACAAAATTGCTGGTAGCTCAATTTTGAAAACGAAATCTATTTTAATAAACACCACCTTTATAATTGTTCAAAGTGTGGTATACATTTTTTGGGACTCTCTCTCTCTATATATATAGATATAGATATAGATATATAGATATATACCTATATTTTATTTTTATTTTTTATATACCTATATTTTAAATATAACTAGAATCACATGATTTGGTGGTAACTGTCATTCCAATTTTAGACTACAGCCTATTTTATATTTATGTAAAAAATCCTCCAACATTCTTAACCAAGAGCTAACTTTAAAGTATAATAATGGGAATCTTTTTATTTAATTAAAATACCTACTTTCTGGCTAAAGAGTAAAGTTCCTTATATTTCTTTACTTTTTCTACATAGGTTCTAAGATAATATAGATATCACATAATTTCCCCTGTATTCAGTCCATTGTAACTTAACAAAGAGAAACGTTGCCTTTGAATTTGAGGAATATATTTTCTCTAGAGATAAAGTTGTATAATATTTGCTTCAGGACCTAGGAGTTTAAATTATAATTTCCCATTATGTTCAGCAATTATTGGTGGAAGGCAAAAGCTGATGGAAGAGTAAGAGAACAAGTTTGAGACACTGACATTGTTGTTATATTTAAAAAATGTTTCACAGATATTTTTGCATGGTTTACCTTAGAACGTGGCATTGGTGGCATTTCAGGTTTCCTTGGAGATGTTGCCTCTGAGGCTGTGAGTGACATGGTAAGGGAATTAGTTTAAACTCTGCCTTGACCAAAATGACTAAAGCCTGCATATCTTACGTGTCAGAGTTCTGATATAGGAGCAGGGTTGAACATGAGAAGAACTTTTGCTGCATTGTTTGTTTTCTATGTTAACTGGGTTAATGAATCTTAATACAAATACAAAAAGGACATAAATCATAATTTTGTAGCTTGAAGAAAATTGACTCTACCCAGATCAAGAAACAGTATATTACCAGTTCTTCAGAAACACTTTTCATGGCTTCTTAGTCACTAACCCCTCTTCCTCATGGGAACTTAAGATTTCTAAAACCAGAGATTAGTTTTGTTTGTTTTTGAACTTTACTTGTCTTCATTTGTGTCTGCTTTTTTTTTTGACTCTACATTTTGTTCGTTATATTCACCCATGTTGCTGTATAATAGCGTTAGCTTATTTATTTTAATTGATGTATGCTCTTTGTAAGAAAATACCACAGTATGCTTCTTTCTTTCTTTTTTTGTGATGGATACTTGAGTTTCTTGCAAATTTTGGCTATTATGAATAGTTCTGTTTTCTTTAAGCACTTTAAATATACCAATATTTCTGCAGAGAAATAAAACTACTTGCCTTGACTTTAGCTCTTGAAGAAGTGATTTTTTTTCTTATTGCTTTTAAGAGTATCTCTTTATTTTTTGTTTCTATAGATTTTTTTAATATATTTTATTGATTTTTTACAGAGAGGAAGGGAGAGGGATAGAGAGTTAAAAACATCAATGAGAGAGAAACATTGATCAGCTGCCTCCTGCACACTCCCCACTGAGTATGTGCCCGCAACCAAGGTACATGCCCTTGACCGGAATCGAACCTGGAACCCTCGAGTTCACAGGCTGATGCTCTATTCACTGAGCCAAAAAGTTAGGGCTGTTTCTATAAATTTTACAAAGATGTGCTAATTGTGTTTTTCTGTGTATTTATCCTGCTTGAAGTTTATGGTGCTTGACGTATATTTGATCCCTTTTGTACTTTGTCATTCAGACTGAATAGTCAACTAACATCTTTCAAATCACAGATCCTCTCTTCTTCTGCATCTAATCTGATATTAAATCCATTCTATTGAGTTCTCAAGTTTAATAATTGTCTGTGCACTTCTAGAATTTTCACGTGATTCTTTTATAGATTCCAGTTCTCTGATGATGTTCTTCATCTTGTTCTGTTGTTTTGTAGATATCAGTTGATTACTTTCAGCCTTTGAAACTCTGACAGCTGAATCACTGGCCAGTCTCTTGCTATGGTCATTTTGTCCCCTCTTAGTCCATCTCTTGTGGTTTCTATTGACTTTGCATTGAATGCTGGTTGTTGGCCATGAAAAATTGAAGAGGCTTTGGATGAGCCATTAGCTACTCGTGAGAGTACATGCAGATGACCGTAGTTCAACATAGGTTGAGCTGTTGGCAGGCTAGCTTCCAGTCTCTGTAGAACCTCTTCTTTCCAGAATTCACTCTTACTTCTAGAGTATAGTCTTTGAGGATTCCAAACTGAAATCCTGAGGTATTTATTGGGGCCTTACTCCCTCCTTGAGACCGATACACCAGATTTACATATTCCAATGACATAGCTCTGTCAACTCTTTGACCTCTTGGCTTCTGATTTCTGCTAAGATTTTCTTCACCTATGCTCATACCAACTAGTGGAAACCTCAAGAGGGGAAATGAGCAGAATTTGGGGTCACCTCTGAATTTTTTTCTATAATATTTTGGCCCCTCAAGTCTTGGTGCCTTGAAAGTTCTCATGCCTTCAAGCCGATATTTAGAATCGTATTTATCTTCTACAAGTCAGTACATTATCTAGAAATGGGAATTCTAGATATTTGTTTGTATCTCAGTCCACCATACACTTCTCTCTTCCTATTAAACAGAATTGTGATTTTACATTTATTTTCATGGTCCTGTGAATAATAGATGTCTCTCCCATTGGGCTGTAGGCTGCAAGAGAGAAGCATTCATGTGTGTTTTTGTGAATTATTGAATGTCAGGTAACTAGCATGGTGCCTGATGCCTAGTATGAAATCAAATAGTATATGAATAAATGAATGACTTGGGAGCTTTTGAGTGTGTAAAGTGATTAGAATAAAACATTAAGTTCAAGTAGCAAGGCACGAGTGAAATTCAGATCCGGAATAGAAAAACTGAAAAGGTCATCAGGAAACATACTAATTTGTCTCATGAGATGGAACTTGGAAAGACGACTGCAGATAGTGGTGGAAAGTGAGAACAATATTTTATTCAAGCATTTAGGAGAACTTACTGGCAGAGAGGGTATTATTAAAGACTCTGAAAATTTAAATACCTGGACTCTCAAAGACTTATGAGGATTAAAGAAGATACTGCTTTAAAAGTGCACTTCGCAATGCCCAGCCTGCTCGACTCAGTGGTTGAGCATTGACCCATGAACCAGAAAGTCACTGGTTCAATTCCCGGTCAGGGCACATGCCCATGTTGTGGGCTCGGTCCCCAGTTGGGGGCATGCAGGAGGCAGCCAATCAATGATTCTCTCTCATCGTTGATGTTTCTATCTCTCTCTCCCTCACCCTTCCTCTCTGAAATCAATAAAAACATATTTAACAAAATGAAATATAATAGGTATTCAGCCCTGTTGGTTGTCTTATTTAAACCTTCTGTGTTAGTTGGCTTTCTGTGATTAATATTACTCCAGCAATAGAAATGGAAGGGTGCTTCCTTATGTTATAACCAGATAAAGGTAGAAATTTAGGTTCCACAAAGGAATCAAAGATGGAGGTGGGGCTCCTTGTTAATGCTGGACACAGGTGGAGACCCCAGCTTCTTTGGTATCACAGTCATGGTGGCCTCATGACTATTAGGTGATTGTAAGAGTCTTAAATTTCCACTAAGGCTCCTCTGGCACCGCTGCGGTGGGGAGGGATAGGAGTTCCTTATTACTCCCAGGTGGCAATGGAAGTCCTTGTTACTCTCAGGTTGCTTATTTGACCTGTGGCTAGACCACAGGTTCTTCTGTGGAGTGACGAAGGCAGCATCAATGTTCCCTCTGACTAAGTTGTAGGCAGGCTTCTTTCTGCCACTGGGTCCCTGACTTTCCTTTCCTTGGAGCATCTACTTGAGAAAACTTGCAATTCCTTTCTCTGTCTCTTTGAGAGGTAAACCTTTTAAAAATCTCCTTGCCAGTTTTATAACCCCGGAATGTGTTTTTCAAGGACTTTGGATTCCACAAAGGAGTGAGATCATGTGATACTTTTATGTGGACTCTAATGCACAAAATAAACTGATGAACAAAAATAGATTCGGAGACATAGAACAGACTGTCACACCTCAGAGGGAAGGCAGGGGAGGGTGGGTGGGAAGAAATCAGCCAATGAACTTGTATGCATATATGCATAACCCACGGGCACAGACAAGAGGGTGGTGAAGGCCTGGGGTGGGGGCCGGGAGTAGGCTAGAATAGGCCAGTGGGGGAAACAAGGGGACTTATGTAATACTTTCAACAATAAAGATTAAAAATAAAAAAGGACTTTGGAACCATCTGTTTGAAATGTAAATATGAAAGGAGATAATATCCTTATTTGGCAGTCTCTGGTGGGGAGTAGGGCCCAACTTCAGTGGAAGTCACCAACTAGCAAACGCAGTGACCTAATTACAGAGAACACTTACAGGCTCAGGAATAGCAATGTGCTGGACACATCCCATTGGTCACTACCCCCTGCCCCAGCATCCTTCAGTACTGCTCCACTAGCTCATCCCCAGCACTTACATCCTACTACTTGTTTAAGTGCGCTTGAGTTTATTCTACCTCGCTGATTGCAATAGTCTTGAATAACTAACTTTGTCCCAGGCAATTTTTGTTTTGTCAAATGTTCGGTTGGAGTGGTTAGTATCTAAAACCTTATAGTTTGCTAGGCTGCCGCTTTCTTGCTTCTTTGGCTAAAGAAAGTAAGGTTTTATTCAAGTTTTTCAGACCTGCACTCCTTGGTGTTTCTGGATTGTTGACTTTTCAGCTCCAAACCTGGGATATATGAGCCCCAAAGGAACCCCAGGAAACTCACTACTGATATTCCTCAAGTCCCATGGCCCCTCCCTATTCAGTCTGATGTCTTCTCTCCACCCCTTTTTAAAATATATATATATGGTTTTCAGTTATACTTAGTGGGAGGAATAGGGAAAAAACTTCTACCCATCTTTCCAGAAGTGGAAGTCCTAACTCTTTTTACATTTGCCTTTCAAACGGCTACTTAACCTCTTCAAACTTCTGGCATTTGTCATTATGAAAGGACTTTGTTCACATAAGTGATAACACATTAACAATTGTTTTAACAATCATTCAAAAATGTACAGCAGTTGACATTATAAGGAATCAAACAGCTTTCCCTTATCTTTCCTAGCTAAATGTACTATTGAAACAAGTTATGATAATGGGAATAGGTTTAGAATTTAATCACACTCTTCCATGTCAGAGATTTCAAAACAGTGACAAGGCTGTCATTTGCAGAGCATGTTTCTGTTATTAAAGCCATCCTCTGGAAGTTAGCTCGTGTACTGAAACAACAAAATAACAACAGCAACAAAACAAAACCCAGGGGCGACACATGGACACAAATAGCAGAAATCAGATAAGATAGTGTTTGGCCTGTTGCGTAGAGCTGCTTCTCATAAAGACCCCTGTCTGAAATCCTCTCCTTTTCCTCCTCCTCATCAAATCATGCCTTGGTTTGCCTACCATGTTGTTTGGGTATCTTGATCCATCTCTCTTCCAGCAACTCCTCAGACACGGATTTCCAATGCCCAATGACATGTCTGTATCTGACTGTTGACACAGCTGCCCAGGTGGTAGAGGACCTCTCTGGCCAAATTCAGCAGGTCACGCTGGGCTCTGCCAGATGATGCTTGCTGGACCGTCATACTTAGCAGGCTGGAGGGGAGAGAGCAGTCAGATGCCACTGAGCGAAGGCCAGCCTCCCCAGATACCTGGGAAACCTACCTATGGAGAAAGGTGATTCGCTAGGAAGCATAGCAACCCCTCGTCTTTCTTGCCTCTGTGAAGCTGAGATGATCAACAATCCATGGCACATCTGTAGCCTCGTGCTGCACAGCGACTGGGAAGCTCTGCCGTGAGTGCAGTTGGTGGCTTCTCTTCCTTCCTCTCCCCTCCAGCTCTGACTGCAACACCAGGCGTCTGGGAGATACACAGGCCCAGAAAACGGCCACTGAAAACATTTACAAAAGCGTGGATGTCATCATCCCTAGATTTTCTATGCACTGGATGGTCAGGATATGGAAACATTTTATTTTTAAATCCTCACCCGAGGATATTTTTCCATTGTTTTTAGCGGAGGTGGAAGAGAGAGGGAAAGACAGAGAGAAATATTGATGTGACAGAAACACATTGATTGGTTGCCTCCTGCATGAGCCCTGACCAGGGCCCGGGGAGGAACCTGCAACGGAGCTTCATGCTTTTGACTGGAATCGGACCCGGGACCCTTCAGTCTGCAGGCTGATGCTCTATCCACTGAGCGAGACTGGCTAGGGCAGGATATGGCAATTTTTATTATAATAGTCTCCCAGTGAAAAGAAATGGTTTCATAGAAGTAGATTTTTTTTTAAAGCCAACTTATCTTTCTATGTGTCAAGTTTTAGAACATCCACATCCAGGGAAGAATAGAAACAATACCACAGCTAAACTGTCAGACCAATATATTTTAGCTACACTAATGGAGAGAGTGTAATTCCATCCTAGAACCTAAAGTGAGAGGCACTTTGAAATTTCTCAACTGTGCACAGATGTAGTCTGCAGTTGGGCTCCTCAAACCCGAGGCTGACAGCTAACATCACAGATGTTTCCAAACAAACAAAAGGCAAATGTGGTTTGATTGTTTGTCTGTTTCTCAAAGATCTAAGAACAATGCACGGACATTTCACTTGGCTGCCAGGAAATGAAAGGCCCTGCGCGCACACCACGGCCCCCCACCCCCCCACGGCCCTATTCCACTGCCCTTGTTTTTGTGTGTGACTGCTCTTCATTTCCTTGAAATATATCCCCAGTCTGTCCTTCAGAAATTGGTATTTCTTAAAAAGCTCAGCTTCAAAAATGTCAAACATAATGAAAAATGAAAATCACAAAAGAGAAGGTTGTTCACAGCCACTCCCCTGGGGTTCCCTCATGTTTCTGGGTCACCACGCCGACTCCACGCGTTAGAAATAACACCCACAGTACACTTAGCCGGCAACCCCCGGTGACAGGGTCGGCGTGATCTCCAGATAAACAAAGCGGGCCCTTCCCCTTGAAGACAATGCGGTATCCGTGCAGACATATGCCACCCCATCCACCAAAGCGGTCCCCAAAGAAGGTCTCCTTTCAAAGTAGAAGATAAAGAGAAAAGCTCCTTTGGAAAAATTGTAAAAAAGGCCCTTTACTTTTACCATGTGGGGGGAGAGTAGATGAAGGACACAGGCGAAGGGAGTTTGGGTGAATTTGGCGAAGGCCATCTGAGGGAGGCAGGGACTGAGCGCTGAGGCTCTGATGAACTGATGATTCCTTCATAAGCTCAAATCAATACCGGGGAGAAACGCGAGGCACAGAGCCTCAGAAGACTGAAGCCAGAAATGAGCTCGAGGGATTATAAAATCCATCCCTGTCTTTTCAAGATAGGGCATCTGGAGACCAGAGAGAAGTAACCTGCACAGGATAATCCCACGCATGCTTCTGTGCTTGAATGATTAATATTTATATCACCCGTGATCTCAGCTACAGTTTCCCGTTTGAGCCTGGGCTGTGGTGCCACACCCTGTACGGAATTACCTGAAATCTCAGATTCTGTGACTGTAGAGGACCAAGTCTGAGTACCCCCGATGCTACTTGCTAGCTATGCGACCTTGTCCAGAACAGATAACGACCTCTCTCAGATGCGGTTTCTTTATTGGCAAACCGCTTGACATACTCATAGCTCTCTCATTGGTTTTGCTTACAATTAAGTAGAAAATGCTGGTAAAAAGCTTAGCAAAGTACCAGGCACACGGTAAATCATCTATAAATGTTATTATGTATACCAACTGTAGTGAATTATTATATTTTTTGTTATTTTATATTCTTATTTATGTAAATGATCGCTATTTATTATCATTTTATTTTGACTTGTATCAACTTATGTTTTCATATATATTTATATCAGTATTCAATATTATATATATTTCGATTTATATCAATGTTTATATTTATATGCATATTCCCTATATGCTACATGCTCCACAAACTGAAACGAAAGACAATCATTGACTTTACTTCTTAAAATTCTCAATAAGCAACAGCAGCTTCTGTACAGAGCTCTAAGTATAAGCAATAATATTTGCAATTTCATTCCATTGATATCGTGCTTTAAATATTGAATACAGTGCGCATGATATATGTCCTGTATATTAAGTCACTAAAACTTTTCATAGCTCTAGTGAGTCTTGTAGTTCCCACTGAAGACTCCCCCGTCTTGGCATTTGTAATAGACCCCAGAGTATCTGCATTTCTTCCGATGCTCAGAGTCACACTGTGAAGTGATTTTATAAAGGGAACTCACACAGAGAAGACACCCCAGGCAATCCTGTTAAACCCAAACTCTCACCGCTCCCAGGGAGTAGCCGAAATGGCCAGATGCCCCTCGCGGCTTTGGAGAGGGCCTCTGTCTGCCAGCTTGAGTCCAAATTGTTTCATTTGGAAACATCCGTGGCACGTCAGTGAGCTGTTGGAAGGCCCGAGTGTGGACCCGACTGTCGAAGGCTGGGTCCTTTCTCAGGTTTGTCTCAGCTGCCAGCGCGGTTTGGAATAGCCTACGGGACAGTGAGCACTGATTTCTAAATGGATTATATGGGGAAATCTGGAAACTTCATCCTTAGGCAGTGCTGGCTGATGAGTATTATGTCAGGATGACCTCCATGGAAGAAGATGGGAGGTAGGGAGGAGCTGAGATTTTGCCCTCCATGTAAACTCACAAGTTAGTTCACCACCATCTCATACTTCCCAGCAGAAGACACAAGACTCCTGGGTCAGAGACAAAGGACTTCATTACTCACAGAGCAGCAGATAACATGAGCTTCATGTTCACATTGGTTTCCCTTGTCCCCGTATGTCCTGGGGCGATGCAGAGTAGATGCTACACACACAGTGGGTGTGTGTCTCAGCTGAGGAACCTGAGGTTAGGAAGACATCCAATCTTCCAAGGGGAGGTGCCAGCGACCCTGCCCAACCTTTGCCCCAGGACTTTCTGCTCAGGAAACAAATCTACCCTCTGCCACAGAGGAAGGAACTATCTTTATCTTCCCGGGTTGTTTGCTCTACAAATGTCTAAGCCAGCGGTTCTCAACCTGTGGGTCGCGACCCTTTGGGGGTCAAACGACACTTTGGGGGTCAAACGTCCCTTTCAGAGGGGTAGCCTAAGACCATCAGAAGACACATATATAATTACATATTGTTTCTGTGATTAATCACTATGCTTTCATTATGTTCAATTTGTAACAATGAAAATACATCCTGCATATCAGATGTTTACATTAGGATTCATAACAGTAGCAACATTACAGTGATGAAGTAGCAACGAAAATAATTTTATGGTTGGGGGTCACCACAACATGAGGAGCTGTATTAAAGGGTCACGGCGTTAGGAAAAGTTTCAACCACTGGTCTAAGCAAAGATAGTTCCGAATAAAACATATGGATGCTTTTGCTCAAAAACTTGAGAGGAACACAAGCAACCCATGGAGAATTGTCTCTCTGAACAGGATATAATATAATGAGGTTCTGGGCTAGTGCTTCAGATATGGGCAGGATGGGATGGGTCTCTCTGTAAGCCTTCAAATGAAGAAAGATTTCTGTGGTTAACACCAAACCAACCTAGGAAATAAGCAAAGCTCAAAGCAAAACAAAACAAGCATGTGATATTACTATAGTGAAAGGCAATGAGCTATGGGTTAAAAAAGACTGCAAACGGACTCTCACATTAACTAATGTGTGGCAGTGTATAAATTGTTTCAACACTAAGGACCTCATATTTATTTGTAAAATGGTGGTACCTGTCACACATGGTAATTGGGAAGCTGGAATGAGAGAATGTATTAGATTCAGTCTGGCACGTAGCTCTCAAACACAGGGCCTCCCTTCTGTGGCAGATACTGGTGGGTCCCTGCTCAGCTGTCCTGGGATTCCTTTTATCTGTTTGATGGATCCACCCAGCAGCTGATGTAGGCGCCACTGTTTATGGCTCATCCCTACAGCTTTCTCTGGAGGACTTCCCTTGGGTGATTGGACAGCCTTTCCTAGAGGCCTGTGGGAGTTATGAGCCCTCCCCACTGTCATGGCCGCTAGATGGATGCTGCGAGGCTTCAGACCCCAGCTCCCATGCCTCAGGATGGAACAGGCTCTGCCATGCAATTTATACCCCAGAGTGCCGAGAGGGAGGAGGTTGAAGTTAGACTTCACCTCAAATTGCATCTTTACTATTATTTTTTGAGATCTTCACCCAAGGAGTGATGGTATTTTTTCCATTAATTTTTTTTTTAGAGAGAGTGGGAGGGGAAGGGGGAGAGAGAGAGAAAGACAGAGTTAGAGAGAGAAACATAGATGTGACAGAGATACACCGATTGGTTGCCTCCCACATGTGCCCCAACCTTTTGGGGGGGGGGTGGAAATTCATCATACCTGCAACCCAGGTACGTGCCCTTGACTGTGCACGACCCTCTGGTGCACAGGCCAGCACTCTAACCACTGAGCATGCTGACCAGGGCATCAAATTGCACCCTTACGTAGCTTCTTCCTCACCCCTTTCTCCTGGAATGTGCTTCCTTCTTCATCAATCACTTGAGCGTGAATCACCATCTTGTGTTCTATTTCCAATGAACTTGCCTTAGACACTGTTTAAACACTGGCCCCCAGGGTAGACAAATAGAACAATGTCCGCCCTCACCAGAGATATTGATAATCCTGATTTCTTTAGCATTCGTTTCTAATCTTTCTTTATTGCAGATGAGAGGCAGGTGCCTTGTTCTGTCTCCATTTAAACCAAGAAATGTTTCTCTAACGTAAATAAACCGAAGGAGGCCAGATTATTGTAGCAGAGAAATGAGGTGGCATATTATTTTCTTTATTTTGTTGACCTGGATCTGTAATTAGCACTTTATTTTATATTATACACACACAGGCACCTATACACATGTTATGT
Organism: Myotis davidii; assembly: GCF_000327345.1. Lineage (NCBI taxonomy): Eukaryota > Metazoa > Chordata > Mammalia > Chiroptera > Vespertilionidae > Myotis > Myotis davidii. The sequence goes on from NW_006282381.1 coordinate 1,648,845, forward strand.
TTTGCTCTTCTTTGGTATTTGTGAACTCTTCTACATGAAATCTAAACACTCATTCAACATCCCAAATGTGTTTTAGGGTCCTGGGTCAACATCACCAAGCAATGCAGACAAAAGGAAAGCTTTCAGTATTGAAAGAAATGAGAGAGCATGTGACACCCCCCTGAGCGACAGGCATAAAGGAGCCTGCATCGGAGACCGTCAGAGACAATGCCACAGGAATAAGGGAAAGGTCTGCGACTCCAAGTCCTGTGAAGCCAAGACGAAGGCGGTCTAAAGAGATAAAAGAAATGGAAAGACTGTTAAGCATATGGATTGAAGACCAAAGGGAGAAGAACAAAACCAGGAACAATCTTTCTCACCATCAAAGAGAAAGCACTCTCTGTACATGCAGACCTTGAGTGAGATCATCTAATCCTGCAGATGTGGCTTCTTTAGGGCTAACTTGGTGGTTTCAAACATCGGGACAATTTCCAAAGCCTTCAGCTGCTGGGTAGAGCCGTGAGTACAGATGAGAAAGCTCCAGAAGAAACTGCCAGCCATGATAACTTAATCAAAGAAGGTATTCATTGGACTCAATGACCAATTTTGGTGGAAAAGGTATCGATTGTGAATACATGGCACAGAGGACATCTATCTTTCAGGCAGTAGCACAAGCTCCAGGATTTCAGTCTTGAAACAGTCTCAAATTTTATAACCTCCTTCCACTGTTTCAAGTAAGTCACGAGCTGCAACCTGTCTCATGTCCACTTTCACAAATGATTTATTTTTTAAGTTTTATTATGATGTTTTTAGTTCTTCTGCAGAATACATTTGTGATGCTCCTTTGATACAAACAACCTACTCCCGAGAAAGACCAGTGCTCAAATATAGTTTTTCTTCAGCTACCATTTTACACTTCAATGAACTCAACACATCACCACTTAAACATGTCATTTGTCTCAGATTTAGTGAATACTGCCATTTAACAATTCTGCTGCTATTAGTCTCTTACCAATAAAAAGGCCAATTCTGTGTTCATTTCTGTCTCTTACTGAATATTACTTATTCAGTTCTGCTTGAGGTTGCCAAAGGTCTTGTTCGTTTCTTTGGTTTATGTATTTTTAATCATTCAGCATGTATAAAGCCATGCTACTGCCTTTACTAGGTTCCAATCATTTTTGTGTGCCACTTATGAAATTTTTGAATGTGTTATCCTTAACTGCATTTTTTCCTGATATACCCCAGGATTATTATTGTGCAATCTGCATAGCCCGTTGAGTTTTAGGAATGTGGATACCATGTTATTTATAGGAGTATGTATGTGTGTCCTTCCATGCTGTTCCCTCTACCTGGACCATCCTTCCCTCCCTATTCTACGACTTTCTTCATATTGATCTCATTTCGGTAGAAAAGATTACTGTCTTTGGCTCATTGTCCATAGAGCAGACTTGGGAACAAAGATTTGGAGCCCAAGTTCTTTATTTGGGAGGTGATTCTAGGAAGAACTCGTAGGAGAGGGTACCAGGCATACCCTGATGGGAAGGAGCATTCGTGGGTGAGTTACTTGGGCACCTAAAGCTCAAGCCTGCTGTGGCATTCTGGGAGATGGTGGTGAACACATTTCAGAGTTGTCCGACCTGGAGACAGTGAAACTGGGCTGTTTCTTCTCCTGCTTTCGTCTGTCATTGTCTCAAGAAACCCCTTAGATGGAAAGCTGCAGATATTTGCAGCAGAATGCTATGAGCATACAATGAAATGGTGAATTCCCATGGGGTATGCTATGTATTAGGGAGGGCGGGGGATGGAAAAGAACAGCAACCCTCCTATTATACATTTCCTTGAAATAACATTCTAACAGTCTTTTCTCTGTAGCACTTACCACATTGGTCATTTTTCTTTGTTGATAGAATTATTTGACATATCTTCAGCTCACCCTGGCTCACAAGAGCCCATTGGTCTGCAGACCCATTGATATGTTGCTAGCTTAATGTAGGCTGACAGAAGTATACACAGCGGGGAAATGGGCAACACCACGGGATCTTTCCTCTCTCCCAACCCTTCCCCCCACACTTCCTTCTGGAAGGGCTGGCTCAGACATTTACAAGCACAGCCAGTGTGTGTGTCTGGCGTGTATCACTAGTACACCTTCCTTTTCCAAGCCACACAGTAGACTGGGCCTCTCCAGTGACTGAATCGATGCGCTGGCTGGATGAGGTGATTGGGAAAGCCTGCTTGGATTGTGAAGGAAGTCTGCCTAAAACCACAGTTCAATCTTGGCAGCCTAGATATGGACCTCTTCCTGGCAGTAATTAGGACGCAGGAGTTGTTACAGCTCAAGGCCACCCTGTTGTCAGGGAAGGGAGGGTATTTGTCATCTTAATTGCTCTGTTGAGAGGACTTTCTTTCGGTACATCTTAATGCTGAATATTATTTAGCTTCAGAGAAGAAGGGAAAGGAAGGTTATGAATTCTTGAGATAATACTTTAGCCTCTAAAGAACATACTCTGATTTTAACCTGTTATTTCACAGATCTTGCCGAACCAAATCAAAGCACAGAGAGATTGAGCTTCATAACCAATAAAGCTCCCTATGATTCTAAATATCTGTGATATCCTGCCAATAGCTGTGATCATTTTTCTTTTTAAAATATATTTGTTTATTTCAGAGAGAGGAAAGGAAAGAGGAGAGAGAAACATCAATGATAAGAGAGAATCATTGATCGGCTGCTTCCTGAACATCCTGGGCATATGCCCTGACCAGGAATCAAACCATGACCTCCTGGTTCATGGGTCGAGCTCAACCACTGAGCAACACTGGCTAGGCTGATTGTCTTCTTAAAATTGTCATGTTAAGATACATCACTTGGAATGAAACATCCGCAGCAATAACAAGAACCACCCTAAACATGTGCTACATTTATGTCAGCGAATGAATGAAAAAATTTTTTTAAAAACATAAAAGAGTCTGGGGAAAAAGGATCCAAATGCATGTGTTCAAGCTGAATTGCTCTAATTGGATATCTTTTTATACCTCCAGACACAAGTTTTACTGGGTCCAATAGACTCTCCAAGTGTCCAATGCGCACAGTCATATTTTAGAGATACATGCAACTTGCTGTAGAACAGGCAAGTATCTAACTCCCGGTGAACATCCAGAGTGCAGTATTTTTGACATGGAATGTATTGTTCCCAGTGTGCAATGGTCATGTGCTCGGAAGAACTAGAGTTATCTATTTAAGGTCTATAAAGAGTGTGTCCGTGCATATATCCTTTCTGATTGGCGTTTCTGGTTTCTTGGGATATATTCCTAGTAGTGGGATCACTGGGTCAAATGGGAGTTCCATTTTTAGTCTTCTGAGGTAGCTCCATACTGTTCTCCACAGTGGCTGCACCAGTCTGCATTCCCACCAGCAGTGCAGAAGGGTTCCTTTTTCTCCACATCCTCTCCCACACTTGTGTGTGTGTGTGTGTGTGTGTACAAGCACAGACTGTAAAGCTTTCAATTTTTAAAAAATATATTTTATTGATTTTTTACAGAGAGGAAGGGAGAGGGATAGAGAGTTAGAAACATCGATGAGAGAGAAACATCCATCAGCTGCCTCCTGCACACCCCCTAACTGGGGATGCACCCGCAACCAAGGTACATGCCCTTGACCAGAATCGAACCTGGGACCCTTCAGTCTGTAGGCCGATGCTCTATCCACTGAGCCAAACCGCTTAGGGCAAAGCTTTCAATTTTTAAAAAAATGATTTTAAAGTAAAATCCTTTCTTTGACTCCAAAGATAATCAGCAACTTTATACTGATCCTGGGATTCCTGAATAACTTTTCTGCCTGGAATGTTACAGACATGAGGATGCCAGGTATTTGGTTATAATCATGAAAGCCCACATTGGGTATTGCAAAATGTTATCTGACTCCAATAACTGCTGGTGGTCCTCATGTCTGCAACTTAGCAAGCCCAGCACTCCCACTCGCTGTGTGTAATTATCAAGGTTCCAGCAGTATGACCAGCGTTAGCTTGAACAGCATGAGGCATTCCTATTTTTGCCTATGAATTAAAACGACAACAGAAAACAAATGGTGCATGTTTACTTTTAATTTATTTTTAATCAGCTTTGTTTTGATAAGAACACTGTATCTAGAAAAACACCTCACGGAATGATATCTGGAAGAAATGATATGAACACAATATTGTGTTGGCATGCCTTTTAATGTAATGTTTCAGTATGGATTTATGCTAGACCAATCAGATGTCTTTAAGGAGAAGATTAAATATTTAAAGTGCAAAGAAAGAAGGAAGTTTTCTAGCCTGCATGATGCAAAGAATTAGCCTCAGGAGTTACATTTCTGTAACCTTCTTCTGACACTTAGTGATCTCATTTTCTTATACAAAGAATGCACACAGCAACTACAAAACAAAAGAATTTCGAGCTTTTGATAATATAACACATTTTCCAGACATGATTTTAAATGACTTCTACAGCTTTTGCAGCTTTTATTTATTTATCCATGAATCATTTATTTAACAAACAATGATTGGCCAACTAATATGGATAAGCACATGCTAATTAAACATTCAGACTTTGTAGAGAATATACAAGAGATTTGCTACACGAGTCAACTTGTGTTTGCAGAATTCATTATCTGTACGCTGCACACTAAATTTCATAATCTCAAGCGGGATATCACATGTGACACTGATGAGTATGCACTCAGACATCACAGTAGTAAAAGTCACAGAATGTGCAACCAGACCTTTTAGGCTTCCACCAGCTCTGCCTCTTCTAACTTTATAACTTGTGTATCAGTTTTCATGCCTGTAAAATGGGGATATTGATGACAGCACCTATTGTGAAGAGTGACAAGCTTATATATAGTAACTGGAGGCCTGGTGCACAAAATTCGTGCACTTGGGGTTTGGGGGGCAGTCCCCAGCCTGGCCTGTGCCCTCTCTCAGCGCAGGAGCCCCAAGATTGATCAACCCAAAGAGGTAGGCCCCGCCCACCCATCCGGGCTCCTTGGTGAATTGCCCCAAAGCGGTAGGCCGGAGCCGGGGGTCCCACCTCTGTGGTGGGCACGCGGGACCGCGGGAAGTCCGGCCGAAGCTGCACAGAGCCATCTTGTGACGGCGTGAGGGCATCACGCATGAGGGTGTGATGACTACTTAGCCTTTTATTAGTGAGGATTATCATTACATTATTATTAATAGCTAGCAAATAGCTAACAGATAGACAGTGCGTACTGTTCAGCACTCTGGTTTATGCGACTAACTGGAGAGAGAAATCTCCAAAGCAGATGAATACCTCCCATTTTCATAGAGGGAAATGCCATCGCTAAGTGACTGTTACACAAGACAGTAAATGATCCAACCGACGAACAGGTTCTGTGTGGCAGGAGTCAGAGAAAGGAGCACAGTTTGAGCTGATCTCAAAACCAAGATTCATAGTTTTCCACAGAGAGGAGGATAAAGTGCGCTGCAAGCACAGAGAACATGTTCTATTTCAAGGAGCCATTCAGATCGACAATTGAGCTATGTGTTTTACAACCATGAAGACACATTCACAGTGCATGTCTTGTTGTGGGGGTGAATTTTTATATTCAGTTTAAAACGATCCTTTCAGGGACGGGATGGAGTATTTCGTAAG
>NW_006282381.1:1654490-1664966 GCF_000327345.1 Myotis davidii
GGAAAAACCCGGCTTAAAGAGGTAGAGGCCAGATTTTCTTTGCACCGGCTGACGGGGAGGCGTGGGCCAATTTCCCAAAGGCCTGGATGACCTCTGATGTCCTTCTGCCTCTCCCGCTCTGCGTTTTCTTGACACTTTCGAGTTAAGTTTGCAATTCAGTGCAAACACTCAACAACGTCTGTGTAAAATGAGTTTTCAGATCTATAAATACAATCTCGTGTGGATGCTAGGGAGAATGGATAAAAATGGATTTTGATGCTTGCTTTGTTAATTCACTAGGGTTTTGACATGACAGGGCAACGCTGACGAAGAAAATCTCTATTTAGTTTGAATATTTGTTGATACATTGATAAAACTGTATGTTGGTTAAAGGGTGCCCCCCCCTCCCCGCGACCCACCCCCGAGTACACTGTATTTGAATTCTCACGGTTCTGAATTGGCTTATTAAATTAATAAGCTATTCCTTCTATTGTGCCCAAGATTTCTGATGCTAGACACACGCCAGGGGGCACTGTGTGGACAGTCAGCCCTTGAGGCAAGGAATTGCAGAAACTCCACACTTATTTTCCTATCAATTTAGCGAGCTCTGCGGAGGAGTATCTTCTCTCTCCCAGATGTTCTAGCAGAGGTCCCGGAATTGAGTGTCGCTGGCTCTGAGTGACCTGCCATGGGTCAGGGGTCTATCCTGAAGTATCTGTGGCCAGAGGACATGAGGCTCTGATTCTGCTGGCTTTTATTCTAAGGCACCCCTCAGGCTGGGGATGGGTCAGCCTCACTGAGCGCTGTGCACGCAAATCAAGGAAGGGTGGCTCAGTGGTTGAGCACCGACCTATAAACCAGGAGATCACAGTTTGATTCCCAGTCAGGGCACATGCCCAGGGTGCAGGCTCAATCCCCAGTGTGGGGTGTATAGGCGGCAGCCCGTCAGTGATGCTCATCATCATTGATGTTACTGTCTCTCTTCTCTCTCTTCCCTCTCCCTTCCTCTCTGAAATCAAGAACAATATATTGAAAATTTAAAAATAGGAATGGTGGTCTCCAAGTAAAATATGCATAGGGTTCCCTGAAGAAGTGGAAAAAGATGCCCTTTGGAAGAAAGCAACAAGTATCCCTTGCCAATAAGAGCAAGCTAGACACACAACTCCACAAAGGGACCCCCTTCTGTGTGTCATAAAATAGCAACGGAATCCATAAATAACTTGACATTTTCTTTTCACTCAGTTGTCTCACTTCAGCGCTGTCTTTCAGGAGAAAGCCGAAGAATGATTATGCCCATTAGCATCTGAAATGATGTAATGGCACTCTACCTGTCAAATTGCTTAAAATTATTGGTGTTAAGGGCACAGAATGTGTCCCTAGCCTTTGCTCAAATAACATTTGCCTTCTTATTTAAAAATAATATATCCTATAAACAGAGGATGAATGGAGAGTAAAATAAAATCTAGAGGCACATTCTATGCAGACCTAGAGGAATTAGAAACTGTAAAAATTAGGTGTAGAAATTAATCATTGAAGACAGTGCTTTTAGATGAATTCAGCTATCATATTTAATATTAGAATGTATGGCTTTTAGTCATTGTTGTTGCTCAAACATGATGTCTAATGAAAGAAATAATTGTCTCCAGGGTCCAAATACATCGTGCCAAAATATAGATAAAGTTTGGGCTAGAACACATAGGTGCTATTATTATTGGAAAGGATGAAAAATATTCAGTTTACTTCATAGTCTTATTTTATATGTTTCTCATTAAAGCATTGCAGAGAGCAGATAAACATTGACTCTGGAATCCAAAAGAACTTGATCTGTATCCCCCATCTGCAACTTATGAGCTGTGTGACTTTGGGCAGTTCATTTAAAATCTCCTTAAGCCCCTCTCTCCCAGTGAATAAAATGAGAGTGGAAAACAGTGCCTACCTAAAGGAGTTATTGTGAGGAGTAAGCGAGACAGGCTGTTGAAGGCACAGAGCATGTTACCACGCTCAACTCTTACTGCTTTTATTTTAGTCATACCTATTAGGTAGATATACTGTTGTGTATGCAATCATCCTATTGAGGCTAGAAATGCCTATGGGTGCATAGAAACAGGCATTCCTAAATCACCCTAAAATGCACATTGTGGTCTATAAATATTTTTCTTGATAATTTGACTTATCTCCTCAGAATATAATCCAAAAAGGAGCTCCTGGGTCAAGAGTTTCTGGAGTTACAACACTAGTTTGAAATTCTATCCCGGGGCCCCTGACTGCCAGTAAGTGGTTTCCTCCTGGACCTGAGCTTCTCACCGATCGCAAGCAGCCGCAGGAGCCTGGCTTGTTTTCCGTGGAGTGACCCCGCTCAGTGGGCTCCTTTTCCTGGTTGCTGGCCTTTTAAAAGGCTAACCAACAAGCTGTTAGACCGCTGCCCTTTGAAAGGGCAAATCCCAGCCTGCATCCCCAGACCGGAATGGCTTATTTGTTCTAGCCTGATATTTGTGTCCTGAACATGCCAGCAGGTTTTCAGGTTGGCTGGTGTTTGTCCCTGAAAGCTGTGAGGGTCGCAGCTGACAGCCAACTAATAAGAACTTGGCATACCTGGGCCTCAGCGCTAACGTTGCTTCCCCCTATTACAGTGGTTCTCAACCTGTGGGTCGCGACCCCTTTGGCGGTCAAACGACCCTTTCACAGGGGTCGCTGAAGACCATCCTGCATATCAGATATTTACATGACGATTCATAACAGTAGCAACATTACAGTGATGAAGTAGCAACGAAAATAATTTTTTGGTTGGGTCACAACCTGAGGAACTGTACTTAAAGGGCCAGGAGGTTGAGAACCACTGCCCTATTAGCTCATTGGTTTGGTCTCTGCATTTGTGTCCACGTTTGTCTTTCTGAAGGAAATAATCTCGGAGAGAGGGAGGAAGAAGGCTATATAAGAGACAGATGACAGAAGATTTGAAGTCATTTTATAAAAAGACAGAGTTGAAAATAAGAAGAGTCCTGTGTTTCTTACACTGAACCGGAATAGGGCAATATATGAAAAACAGCCAGAGTGACCGACTGTCCCAGTGAGTCTGCGACGAAGGGGTTTCCCGGGATGTGATGCTTTCAGTGCTGAACCTGGGAGAGTCCTGGGCACCCTGGGTGGCTGGCTACCTTAGGGGAGGTTCTACTAGTGTAGCAGACTGAACATGTCCCTGGTCAACATCCTTGTAGTGAGAGCCCCCTTGTACTTAGTCTGTTTGACACAGGATTTCTGCCCGTTGGTGGAAGAATGATGCTTACTGATACACCTTGCTGCCATAGGCCCTGCTCAGCCACCCCTGCACACTGCTGCCTGCGGGTGGTGGGAGGGGCACAAGTTCTCCTTCCGCAGCATCTTTTGGAAACCCCTCCTTCAGCTCAGCTTGGCTTCTCTCTTTGGTCCTAGTGGGCTGTGCTTGTTTTACTCTCTGCCTTCCCAGGAGCCAATGGGCTGGTTAGTTGTTGTTTTTTGGATGCCCAAGAGTGTTACTGAACTTTTTCTGCTCCGGTCCTTCTCATCGATTAATCTAATAATTGATTAACAAGTTCTCTGTCACTCAGCACATTACCTGGGACATCATGAGTATTTAGTGATTGGAAGCTTGTTGAATTCATGATGTCCACACATCCCTGAGTGAGCCACATAAAACTCTCCACTTCTTAGGATGTGCCGTAAAGCAAAAGGTGTCTGTTTCAAATAGGTTTTGGAAACTGCATAGCATACCCCGCCTCCTGGAGCTTCACAATATATTGTGCGTAAAATTCTCCGAGAAACCCTGCCGTAATAAGTCCGATTGCTTTTTTCAGTCGTCTGGCCAAGTTTTAGGGACCTCATGCGTCTAGAGTTCTGACTGTATGAAGGAGGTGCCGGGATGCTATAGTCACCCTGGCCTTCCCTCCGCCAACTGAGCATCAGCATTCCACATCCATGCACATGTTCAGGCAGAACCTGAACTGAGCGCCTCCTGCTTCTTCCTGCTGCCTCTTCTCACGCTACTCACCTTCATACAATCTGTAATTGAGTGCTCAGGAAGCCACATCTTAGGCTGCCTGAGCACTAAAGAGTACAGTCTGTGGACATAAATTTGACGCCTCAGTTTGCATTGAGCCTGTCTCTGAACCATTGAGCCTGGTTCTCTGTTTATGAATGTGTAGGAATCAACACGCATCTGACCTTATCGCTGGGAAAAATATCTATTCTCTTGATGAGTGAGGAATAGCAGTTTTCTTTTAAAATGCAATTCAGTGAACTAATACACATGCACATTTTAGTACTGTATCTAACATAACGCATTCATTTTGCTATTTTTATTAGTATTATTTTTATTTTTTTAATATATTTTATTGATTTTTTACAGAGAGGAAGGGAGAGAGATAGAGAGTTAGAAACATCGATGAGAGAGAAACATCGATCAGCTGCCTCCTGCACATCTCCTACTGGGGATGTGCCCACAACCCAGGTACATGCCCTTGACCGGAATCGAACCTGGGACCTTTCAGTCCACAGGCCGACACTCTATCCACTGAGCCAAACCGGTTTCGGCTATTAGTATTATTATTTCTAGGTAGAGGACGATGCTCATTTTAAGAACATTTGTGATTGAAAGCACATTAACAATATGAGCAGCTAGTAAGATGAGATACCTAGTGTCCATTCAATCATCCCATCAGTCTTTAATTAAATGTTACTGCTGGTTGGATTAGTGTTTATGACCATCTTTTACAATTATTACAGTATTCCAAGAAAAGGTGACATTTTCAGAAGTGAGTGCCATAAAATTCCTTCCATATAAGTTAAAAAACTACGCATCGAAGGGATAATATTGCAAAATAAGCACCTACATGAAGGTGATCTTTTTGTTTAGTGGGAAGAGAATTGGACTGGGAGTGAGAGAAGCTGGGCATATTCCTAGTTGTGCTCCTCTGGATGCCCTTGGACAATTCTCTCTTCCTGAGCTTCCTCCTGTTACCTCTAACATGAGGGGATGCTGAGACCTTCCTTTGAGAAGTGGCGGGAACCCCCTTGGGGAACCAACTCCTTGATTCACCAATTACCTTGTTGGTGTGTAAAATGTCATCAGGCCCTTTCCATTCTCTGGATCCTATTTTTTCTATTTGTAACAAGATGGTGTTGAAATTGGCTAAATGATTTCATCATCTTTCCAAATATTAGACCCAGAATCCTCAGCCTTTAGATTAGGGGTCCTCAAACTTTTTAAACAGGGGGCCAGTTCACTGTCCCTCAGACCGTTGGAGGGCCGGACTATAGTTTTAAAAAAAACGAGTCAGCTGCTAAGCAACAGGGAGCGGCGGCAAAAACACCCAGTGGGCCGGATAAATGTTTTCGGCGGGCCGCATGTAGCCCACGGGCCGTAGTTTGAGGACCCCTGCTTTAGATCCTAGGACCTGAGAATGTGGTGCCCCTTTTCACAGTGGAGGCAAAGGCAGATCAAATGTGAGCTGAATGCCTTGATCCTGAAAAATAAATTTTATTTTTTCCAGAAAGAGAGGTGCCTAATAATTTTCAGAAGGTGGTTATTTAATTTAGTGTGACATAGTCATATGAATGATATAATTATTACCAAAATAGTATGCAAGCTCCATGAAAATAGGGGTGCTGTTTTGGTCAGTCTCAACTTTCAGCATCTAGAACAGCACCCCAAAGAGTTGTGGGATGAATGATTGCTCCTTGGGAACACCTGAGAGTGGGAGAAACTAGTTTTCTGTGTGGACTTGACCTTATATGCTAACATCTTATCTATAATAATAAAAGGGAGTATATGCTAATTAGGCCGGACATCTTCTGGACGTCATTCAGGCCGTCCTTCCTGACGAAGCTGAGACGGGAGAAAGCCAGCCCAGGTCCTGGGTGCCTGCCGGCAGCCGGAGGAGGGAAGCCCGGGTCCTGGGTGCTGGAGGAAGGAAGGCCTACTCTTGCATGGATTTTTGTGCATCGGGCCTCTAGTGGTCATTATAATTACAGTGGTAAAGGCAGCTCAAAGGAGTGAGTGTTAATGTCTGGAGGTGTCACAACCACCAACACCGGAGATTCCCAGAGGGGCTAAAATCTACATGATGATTCTAAATTGGGGATTGTTTTTCCCCTGCCTAACACTGTCAGCATTGAGAGCACAAGAAGTAACGGGGGATGACAATGTCTTTTTCCGCTTTGGTAAGGGTGGTTAAATCACCATGGTGATTACTAAAATTACGACACGGCTTCATGAGGCGTGTGAGCAGAGATTCCAGAATTGTCAATCATGAGTGTTCACACACAGAGTCCATAGTAAAACCAAGGGTGGTTCTACGTACAGTTTCATCCATTAGACTTACTAGAACTAATGTTGAAAACCCATTAACTAATGTTAAAAAAAGAAACCAAACCACTATGTTTAAATGAACTCTTCATTGTTTCACAAACCTACCTCTGAAAGGTGCTTAAGTGCTCTTCAATGGTTTCCAACAGCCATTAGCATGATATTCAGATGTCTCTGAATTGTATTCTAATTGCTTTCCATGTTCCCTAGGCTCTATTTATCCCACCATATGCCATTCTTTCCCTTGCCCTCTCTGCTCAGGCCATGTGACTTTCGGACAATTTCTTGAGCACAGAAAATGCTGCCTCTGAGTTGCTCTTGCTATTCCTTATTTTGGAAAAATTTCCCTATGTTGTTTTCCTGCCGGGCTCCTTCTCCATCCTTAGGACCCCATCCGAGTGCCCATTCCCTGCAGAAACTTTGCCAGTCACTCTATTCAAAGGAGTCCCATCCTGTGTAGTCATTTAGTATCGATCGTTTCCTTTGGATTAAAACTTAGCCTCAATTTTTGAATTAGTTGCTCTCTTCTTACTTGCCTGTCACCCCTTCCCTCACCAAAATGACACTTCCTTAAGAAAAGGGACCCCCATATGCTTATTTACATTTTACCATGTGCCAGGCACGATGCTGGGCCCTAGGTATAGAGTGCTGAATTAAATATCTGTTGAATAAACAATATATCTAACTAGAATAAGAGAAAGGAAACCCAGCCTAGCCATTTTTTCCTTCCTTTAGGCATAGGAAGTAAACATGGAGGGTATGGTATGTGAAGTTCTAAAAACTTTACTCTGGAGCCCAGATCCCAGGTTCTCCACTGGAAGTATTTCCTCATCTCAGGTTGCTCAGAACTCCCTGAGGCTCAGGGCTTGTGAGGAGGCACACAAGTCGGGTGATTCTTCCTGAAGGAATCAGCTTATTATCTTTCATGGATTTAGCTGTTTGATTAATAACAAATGTGTGGCCCCAGCCGGTTTTGGCCTGCGGACTAAAGGGTCCCAGGTTCGATTTCGGCAAAGGGCACATGCCCAGGGTTGCGGGCTCTATCCCCAGTGGGGGTTGTGCGGGAGGCAGCCAATCAATGATTCTCTCTCATCATTGATGTTTCTATCTCTCTCTCCCTCTCCCTCCCTCTCTGAAATCAATAAAAAAATATTTTTTTAAAAATGTGTGGTTTTCTTAAAAATAAAGCCTACATGAGAATAAAAGAAACAGCAGGAAAAGATCGTCTATTTTTGTTTTCTTTAAAATGGCAGTTCTCAAACTGATTTTTTAGAGGCATCAGTGTCATTATATTTCCTTAGTGTTTGTAGGTATTTGTGAAATTCAAATACTGCAAATCATTTTTTTCTTATTCATGTAAAGTGTAGAATTATTTACGTATAACCAAGATTTGAAACATACACACATAGGAGTGTGTGAATGTGTGAAAGTGGTGTGTCTTACCTTAGATAAGAAATAAGGCACATTAGTGATTCTCTAGCACAGGGATTGTCGAACCTCTGCATGTGGGTAAGATCCAGCCACCACTCTGCTTCTTTTGTATGGCGGACAATTAAGACTAATGTTTACAATTTTAATGTAAAATGTAAAAGAGACTGTCATTCTTTCAGCAAGAACAGTTTCTTAAAAAGTTGAGGAGATTGTCTCCCTGGCCCTTTATGGATGAAACCCACTCTTTTCCTCACACATGAGCTGATAACACAGGGTGCCTGTTGGGAACCCTGTCACAGTAATAGTCTGGTTTTTTTAAAATAAAATATATATTTTTAATTGATTTCAGATAAAGGGAGACAGAAACATCAATGATGAGGAAAGAGAGAAACATCACGCCCCCTACTGGGGATTGAGCCCACAACTTGGGCATGTGCCCTGACTGGGAACCAAACCAGGACAATCCTGGTTGACACTCAACCCCTGAGCCACACTGGCCGGGCAGCAGTATATTTTTAAGGACTAACTCCATGCCTGGAAGAGGGGGCACTCCATGACTATTTGTTAATGAACCATGAAAAATGAGTAAGTAAAATAAGATTTTCTTTTTCTACTTACCTCCTGCTATTACCCTATTTATATACTGGACTCTGCCAGCTCCAACCATGTAGCCATTTCTCAAGCAGGTCAAGTCCTTTCAAACTTTCTTGATATTCCTCCTGCCCGAGTCTCAGTGTTCCAGAAACTTTCTATTCCAAACAACGTGCTTGTACATCCTGACCTTTTCTGTGAAGACATGATCAACATCCAGAGACCAAAGTGATCATTCCCTCCTGCCCTCCTTTAAGGCTTTGCTCCCCTGTCTGTTCCAGTCACTGTCAGCTTAGTCCTGTGCCTCCTCACAAGGCAGTGAAAACTCACTGATGTTAGGAACCATGCTTGTTTCGGGAACATGGAATTGGTGTTTATAATAGTCTGTTTAATGTGGATTCTAGGAGACACTAACCGTTATAGGAACACCATACCCAAAGATACATCTTATTATTATTTAAATTTTTATTTTTAATCTTTCTTTATGGTTCACAATGTTCTTTCAGGATGGGGGAAACAAGGAGGTAGAAGGAGTGATAAGGTTGCAGAATTCGAAGGATCTCACAGATGTCTTCCCGCGTCACCTCCTTTGTGGTTCAGTCTTTCCCCAGGAGACACTCAGCCTCCTTGACAAAGTGGTTCAAGAGTTCAGCTCACTTAACCTGCTGCTTCAACTTGTGTTAAATCGCTGGGATTCCTCATTTCTGACAACTGCTCACAACTCATATGATAATATTCTTTATGAGGACTGTGGTTGCCTATGAATGGAGTTCAAGTAAAGAAAGGACATTTTCCATCAGGTGCAAAAGATTTCAAAGGAGAGGAAGTTGTAATTATTCTTAGACATGGAGTCAACTATGATTGCAGTTAATGGTATGTGAGATGAAGCATTTCAAAGAACTCTGTAGTAGAGATGAATTTTTTAAAATTTATTTAATCTTGTTGTTCTGGAAACTTTCTCTCCCTTATCTTCATCTACTTGTTTATGATAAGTGGTAAAAATTAGTAGAATTTTCTCGTAGGAATTCATTTTGAGGAAAGTATAATATGAAATAGGAATTGAGGAGGTGTTTTTGGGGTTATGCTAGATAATTAAGGAGAAGAATATTCTAGGGAAGAATGAAGCAAGTACAGGAGAGAGGTAGAAGTAATACATTAAAAAAGATAGCACTACCTAGTTTCTTCATAGTCATTGTGTCCATCAATAAAGTCCCCTTTTTAGCTCTAGCAATTTAAATTTTAGCTTGCGTTATTGCAAGAGTCCCAACTGAGAAAAATACTTCAAAGTCACATTCTGGTATTTGAAGAAAATGAAGAACCTGGATACATAAGGACATAATTTGACGAGAGCATTATCTCTCTTCTTTCCATTCAGCTTCCTTTCAGGTGGCTGTGATAGGGAAGTTGGTCTTGTATGTAAATGGAGACTCTGGCCAAAAAAAAGTGTCAGTTCATTATTTATAGATGAATAAGTAAGCTGCTACCAATGACTCTTTCAAGTGACTGACACCCACCTATAGGGCTCTGCCCTGAAATTAATAAATCTGTAGACTAAGATATAGCTACAATGTGCCCCATATGATGGGAAATAAATTTTTTTCTTTTTATTGAATGTATAAGGGTGACACTGGTTAACAAAATTATATATGTTTCACGTGCACAATTCCACAACACATCATCTGTACACTGTACTGTGTGTTCACCACCCAAGGCAAGTCTCCTTCCACCAACATTTATCCCCACCCTACCCTCCTTCACCGCCCCCTGCCCCCAGCAATCACCACACAATTATCCACGTCCATGAGTTTTTCCTTTTTTTCTTTTTTGTTCAATCCCTCCACCACCCCCAACCCAGCCCCGCAAGCCCCCTCCCCTCTGACAGCTGTCAGTCTGCTCTCTACTATCCAGGTCCGCCCTGCTGTTGCAAAGGGTAAGATTTCCTTCTTTTTTATGGCCAAATAGTATTCCATTGTGTAAATGTACCACAGCTTTTTACCCACTCATCTACTGATGGACACAGTCTGCTTCCAAATCTTGGCTATTGTAAATAACGCTGCAATGGGAAATATTAGAGGGAAGAGATGGAATTGCATAATCAGAATTTGAGTATTGATAGTTCACTGAACTTGCTGATG
>NW_006282381.1:1665004-1678121 GCF_000327345.1 Myotis davidii
ATGGCATTTTGCAAGGTATTTTGTTTCATACATTTCTCTAAAACTCCTCTGTGACGTTTTCTGACTCTAATTAGACACATATCCATAGTTTCGTATTCTTTAGTCTCCTCTTCACTACATCTGATGCATATCACCATTTTTGCATGATAAAATATTTTGAGGATACTTGTGTACTGTGAAGGTAGTTTACTATTTTGTTAGATTCTCCATTATTTCTGAACTCTTGGCTTCTGGACGTGTAATAGTCTTTTAATTATTAGCCATGTTTGTGTAATTACACAGAAGCCGTGTTGCTTAGTAATAACATCTAACATTTTTTGAAGAATTACTATATTTCAGGTAGTATTCCAAGTACTGCTGACACATTAGGCTATTTAATCCTCACCAATCAGAATGAGGTAGACACTTCTCATATCACCTCTATTTTACAAATTAGAAAACTTGCCTGAGGTCACATAGCTAGTCAGTGCCTGTCAGGATATAAACTCAGAGTCTGTGTCTGGGACCTACACTCTACACCACTCATGTTGAAAAGGTCAGTGGATTAGAAGACTGGAGTTTGAGTCCTGACTGTACCACTCCACGTCATGGTACCTCTTAGCCTAGCCTCCTTTCTGATGGGTACAAGAAGACCTACCTCATTGGGTGGCATGGCTTAACTCGCTGTGTGAGCATTGCACAGGAATTGATCAATATAGTTTTATTGGTTCTGACATCTACATCCAAGGTTCTCAACTGAAGGTTGCTGATAAATGAGACCCAAATCTTATATGTATGCACATCATTGCATTTTTTATGATATGGTCTAAGTTTGTATGTTATTACCTAAGGAATCCATAGCACCAAAAGTGATACAGACTAGATGAACGTCTAATTTATCCTCTAGATCAGGGCATCTTTGAGAATGAAAGGAGGTGCTGTTATTAATTACACTGAAACAACAGTTCTAAGATGATATGATTTTCTTTCCAGTTAAATATAAATCCTACTGGCTCAATATGCCAGTCAGACCACTTAAGCCTGCCTCGTGCTGTCATCTGTCATTTGAGAGGATAAACCACACTTACCATCTCATTTAGTGTAAATGTGATTAGGGAAGTAAATGTGCAATGACAATCAAGAAAAAAAATAAAAATGCAAATCCAAATATACATAAAGTTTGGATTTTTCTGTGATGTATCACTGGGGATGCCCCACTCACTCATTCGCATAAAGAATTGTGGGATGATTCTGTTTTCTTTCAGAGCCCTGAATATCAGAATCTTCAGAATAGAAATGTTTCGGTGTTTAGGAAGGTTCAGATTGGCAAGGCTTCCCTTCAAACTCTGAGCGTAGTATATATAACATGACAGTTCGACACGGGCTGTAAAACAGTATCACAGGAGCATCAGCACACTCGTAGGCTTCTAGCAGTCAAGGATCTCGGATGGCAAAATGGACCAAGAGTCTCAATTTGTGTGGTGTGTGACAAGATGGTGTTATCACCGTGTTGGGCTGTTGATGAGGTTCTGTTAGAATCCATTTGGACCTGGGACCTGCATCCTCTTTAAATGTTCCTTGGGACTCTTCTAAGGCTTTGAGTTTGTGGTAAGAATGGTATCTATAATACTTTCAACAATGCAGATAAATTTTTTAAAAAATGGACATCCGGACCACTGCCTGGAACCAAAAAGTTGTTCAGGAAGTATTTGTCATATCGGAGGAAGAAAGAAATATGAAATTCTAAAAGGAAAGGAAACAATAAGGAATAGTGCTAACTATTCTCTTTGCTTGAGGTTTTATGCTAATATTTCTGTCATTAAATATAATAAAAAAAAGTAGGCTGAAGGTTTGATTCAGGACATGCCCTCCAGAAAGCTCTGTTGTCTCACTTTTAAAATTGTGCTAAGATAAACATAATATACGATTTATCATTTCAACTATTTTACAGTGTGCCATTCATTGGCATTAAGTACATCCACAATGTTGTGTAATCATTTCTAGTAAGTATCTAGTTCCAGAATTTTGTCAGCATCCCAAATAGAAACGCTGTACCTATTATTATGCAGTCACTCTCCATACTCCTTCCTCCAAACTCCCGACAATCACAAATATACTCTCCATCTCTATGGATTTGCCTATTATGTATACTGCTTATAAATGGAATCATAAAATATTATGTCTCTGATGTTTCACTTAATGTAATGTTTTCAAGGTCCATCCATAGTGTAGCATATATCAGCACTTTTTTCCTTCTTGCTGCTGAATAATATTCCATTTAATGGGTGCATTGCATTTTATTTATCCATCCATCCTTCAATGGAGATTCGGGTTGGTTCTGCATGTTGGCTATTGTAAATAGTGCTGCCGTGAACATACGCATATACATTTTTGTTCAGATGCTTATTTTCAAATATGTCGGGAATATACCTAGCAGTGGAATTGCTGGATCAGATGGCCGTGGTGAGACTTTGTGGCACCACAGGCTAAAAATCACACATCATAAATCACCTGCCGTGTCCCTGACTCTATGCCAACCTGTCTCTCATCCTGAATGAACTCAGTCTCACTTGCCAAGCAAAAGATGCCAGGGATCAGCTTCCTGTTTATCGAATGCTACCCCAAATTCAATGCCATCCTTTAGAGAAGGAGTCAGGTTGGCCTAAGATATTGATCCCCTTCATAATTCAGAGCAGACCTTAGCATTGTTCAGATACTTACCTATATTTAACCACAACCTTTTAGTGTGATAAATGGACATACTGTGTTCCTTATTGGTGTAGGGCCAGGAGAGGGTGTTCTTTCTTCAGTACACCTATTAAACTTTTTTCTTAACAGTAACGTTTATCAACTCACCATCATGAGTTTAAGTTTTTCTCAATTATTAAACTTCCATTTGGACTTTACTAAGGCGTCCTTTGCTTTCTTTAGTGAGACAACATGCAGTTTCCTTTCTCGAATGCATCCTTAAAAGCACTATTTATTTTGCCTTAGGAACCATTTGTCCTTTATTTTTCCAAAAGAAATATTTGGGGTTTAATTAAAACCATCACAAATGCCGTTAAACGAGCATTAGTACAAACACCTGCTGCCTTATTACAGCGCACTCTCTCCCCAGCGCCCAGAGGCACTTCCCGTGTGTGAGAGTGAGGGTATCGGTGCTTTATGGAATTGTGGTGACAGGTCTTTGCCAAGGTTTGGAAATTTTCATCGACACGTCTCAGAAACGCCCACTTTGGACAGTCTGAGAAGTGCCACGCCCAAGGGAAGAACAAAGTTATTACATTTCTGAATAGACTGGAGATCTAGATTCAGGCTTCATTAGAATTTCCCCTTCAGTTTAAAATCAGGAGCCAGAGGAACTGGAGAGAGTGCAGGGCTAACCTTTACACAGCACTGCACTCCTGACTCCAGAGAGCCATCCGGGTCTCCGCGGTTGGCAGCACATCTGTGGTTTGCCACTGGAAGGAGCTAGAGGAAAGATATTGAAAGCACACAGGGTCACTGGGTAGCAGTGGGGTTAAAAATGACGTAGAGAAAAATGATGGGGGACAGGGGGAGAAAGAAAAGAAAGCCTGGCCTTACCCTCTGAAAGGCAGCGACTCAGCTTTGAAATTACATGGCACAGAGATACATAAGTTCATCTTAAATATTTGAAACGTGGAACTTGTTTGAAAGTCCTTAAGACAATAGCTTGAAAGCCTGGCATTTCCTTTTATTTTGCTTGCACCAAAGATTCAAAGGGGAAACACTAAAGGAGATAGAGAAGGCATCGAGATGGGTACTCTGTGTCAGAGAACCCTTAAATCTTCACAAAGAAGAGATCTCAGAGAAAAAGGTCTGCTACAAATATTTAACCCCTTATTGGCTAAACTTCACAATCTTCCTATCTCAAATAGAGATGAAATGTATGTAGCTTAACCGGAAAACTTTTTCTGAGTCCAGACATTTGAGATTACAAAAATTCAGAAAGCATGAGAATACTGAAGGCAGAAGCAAAAACTAGATTCAGACTGATTGTAAAAACATTATCATCCACACTTGTGGGTTTTTTCTTGAAAAAGAAACAAAAAAGAGAGATGCTCAGTAACACACAGATAAACCCTGCAGCCGACATTTATAGTCAGAAATTTCTTCCCAGTTCTAAGTTATCTATTGTGACCTATCCTCATTGATTAGAGGTAAATTGATTAAGGTACAGGAGAATTACTCGTGACAGCCCATGCTTATCTCTGGACAAAGGTTTCATGCATAAAACATTAGGAGAAGTAGAAAATTGTAATTGTTGAGTTACATTGAAGAGGTGTATAGCTCAAATCACCAACAGTATCCCAAACATTCAGATAAGAATTCTTTGTTCCTGGTTACTGGAATGACAGAAAATTAACTAGGACAAGTCTAGGCTCCTCAAATACTACTTTGAGGCCTGAGCATGTCTCTATGTTAAAATTGCCAGACAGAATGTCAAGCCCAGCCTGTGTGGCTCACTGGTTGAGCATTGACCCATGAACCAAGAGGTCCCTGGTTCGAATCCCAGTCAGGGCACATGCCCAGGTTGCAGGCTCGGTCCCCAGTAAGGGGTGTGTAGGAAGCAGTTGATTGATGATATTTCTCTTTCATCATTGATGTTTGTGTCTCTCTATCCCTCTCTCTTCCTCTCGCTCTAAAAATCAATAAAAGCATTAAAAAAAAAGAGTGTCAAGAATGAGATTTCCTTCTTTCTTAAGTCCAAGTAGTATTCCACTGTGTAAATGTACCACAGCTTTTTATCCACTCATCTACTGATGGACACTCGGGCTGCTTCCAAACCTTGGCTATTGTAAATAACGCTGCAATGAACATAGGGGGGCATATATTCTTTGGAATTAGTGTTTCAGGTTTCTTCAGGTAAATCCCCAGAAGTGGTGGAATCACTGGGTCATATGGCAGTTCCATTTTTAGTTTTTTGAGGTCACTGTCTTTCAGAAAACATTCTATCTAGGCATATCATTAATTCCAGTAATAATTTTGAAAAATAGAATTACTTATTATGCATTTAAATCTTATAGCCATTATCTTCTGGCTAATGGTTGACTTTTTTGGTGGAACCAGCATTTCCAAAAGTTAATCTTTACCAACAAGTGTGATGGTAGATTTGATGTGTCAACCTGACTGAGCTAAGGGATGCCCAGAGAGCTGGTGAAACATAATTCCTGGCCATGTCTGGTGAAGATGCCCTCCCCAGTGTGGGTGAGCATCAGCCAATCTGTTGAGGGTCTGAATGGAACAGTAAGGCAGAGGAAGGGCAAGTTGGCGGTCTCTTAGCCTCAGCTAAGACATCTTCTCCCGTCCTAGGACATCAGCATTCCTGGTTCTTGGGCTTTTGGACTCATGTCTGGACTCACACCATCAGCCTCCACTCTCAGGCCTTTGACCTTGGACTGAATCACCATTGACTTTCCTGGTTCCACAGCTGATAGAAGGCAGATTGTGGACTTGTCAGCCTCCAGAACCATGTAAGTCAGTTCCTATTAATTACTCCTTTATAGATATCTGTGTATCTTGTACACCTTAGTTCTTTTTTTCCTGGATAACCCTCACTAATACAACAGGGAGGGAAGGAGAGAAGGTGTGAAGAGAGAGATGGATTGATTTTGAGGGATTTGATTCAGATTAGCCTTTACTTTGAAAGTCATGATTTTTCTTTAGTATATGAACACGCTTAGAATTTCTGTAGTTAATTTTGTTAATTATCTCATCCATTTCTAAAATTATTTGCCCTTCGAAACATTGAAAAAAATTGGCCCTGTGTAGCATACTTTGAGACATGTTTTATTAAACTTCTAGGATTTACCTTCTATGGGTTAATGAAAGATGGCCATTAAAAAATATATATGCACACACATCGGTTGTGTTATACAATTTGGTTATACAATAGTGGTATGCCATATTGTTGCTCAAAAATAGCATTCTTTTTGTGTTTGTAGGGGAAGAGGGTTGTTTGTTTTGATTTCTAATGCTTGTTCTTTAATGCGATGCCATTATTTGTACATAACACTATTTTGAGCAGAAGGAATGATATAAATAACAAATTATTGCTTAACACTGCTACATTTCTAAAAGAATTGGTAAAGATGTTGAGAGTTAAGCAGTGAAGCAAGGGTGAGGGGACTTTAGTTTTTATATCTCCTTACATAAATATTCTGAGCATGGTACCTTTGAAATCACACCCTTGTAGTTTCCTAATCTCTCAGTTGCTATAGAGCCCTTCCAACTTCTTTCTCACAGTTACTTTTGGAATTTTTTAGTCCTGACTTTTATGATTGCAATAGGTGAAAGTCACAGTTAAGCAAAAACTAGTATTCTTTCACTTCATCTTTATTAAAGTTCACACAAAATTTTTTGGAATTTCCTGTTCATACTCATACACTTTGGGAGCCTAGAAGACCACTGTTTATTTAGAAAATGACCTAAAATTAACCTCCCTGGGTTTTGGATCATTTCCAGTGTGCCCATCCACATACATTTGCCATTGTATCTCCCCAAATGTCCTCCGTTCTTTCTCATAGACTCATCTTGGAACCAAGGCATTCACATAACGTGCCTCCCAGGAGCCAGTCGACAGAAAGCTCATTAGTCGTATACATGCAGCCTTCTCCAGGCATAGCATGTTTTCTACACACAAGAAAATGACACTAAAGAAAGAAAGGATTTCAAGTACTTGCTCTTGACTTTTCCAAGAGTAATTTTGAAGGATGAGCAAGCAGTGGAGTGGCTGCAGTTGACTTTAGATCTTAACTAATCAGTGTGGCCAAATTAACTTCCAAAAAAAGCTTTCCAAGTAAGTGGCCATGATATTTTCAAATTTTAAGACTTAGTTTTGTGTTGTTTTTTTTCAGAGTAGTTTTAGGTTCACACAAAATTGATAGGAATATACGGGTACAGAGATTTCCCATATACCCCTGACCCCACCTCTGCATAGTCTCTCCCATTATCAACATCCCCCCACCCCAGAGCGGAGCATCTGTTATAACTGATGAATCTGCCTTGGCATGTAATTATTACCCAGAGCCCACGGTTGACATTAGGGGTTATTCTTGTTGAACATGCTCTGGATTTGAATAGATGTATAATGACATATATCCATTAACGTAGTATCATACAGAGTATTTTCTCTGCCTGCAAATCCTCTGCCCTACCTAGTCATCCTTCTCCCTACCTGGAAATCACTGGTCTCTTTATTCTCTCCATAGTTTGCCTTTTCCAAAATATCATATAGATGGATCAGGCAGTATGTAGCTTTTCAGGTCAGCTCAGTTTACTTAGTAATATATATTTAAAATTCCTCCACCTCTTTTTATGGCTTGATAGTCCATTTCTTTTTAGTGCCAAATAATAATCCATTTCTGGATGCACAATAGTTTACATATTCATCTACCTACTGAAAGACATCTCAGTTGCTTCCAAGTTTTGGCAATTATGAATAAAACTGCTGTGAACCTCCATGTGCAGGTTTTGTGTGGACGTAAGTTTTCATCTCCTTTGTACTAATAGCAAGAAGTGTGATTGCTGGATCACCTGGTAAGAATACGTTTAGTTTGTAAGAAGCCACCAAACTGGCTTCCAAAGTCACTGTACCATTTAGCATTCCCACTGACAGTAAATGGAGTTCCTATTGCTTCATATCTTCATCTGCCTTTTAGGTTGTTGGTGTCCCAGATTTTGGTCATTCCAATAGCTATGTTTTTTTCAGTGTATTTCCCTGAGGACATGTGATGCGAGCACCTTTTTATGTGCTAGTCTGTTATCCATATATCTTTGGTGAGGTGTCTGTTAAGGTCTTTGGCTCATTTTTTTTTTTTTTTACTTATTTTTGTGTTTTAAGAGTGCTTTGTATACTTTGTATAACATTCCTTTATTAGAGGTGTCTTTTTTTTGGCCATGACTTTCTATTCAGAATGGTATGGCAATATATTTTACTCCTTATTATTGTGTACCTCTTTTCTCTCTATCCAAAGGTCCCTAGCCTAGCTCAGGTAATAGTATCTGACCTAGAACTTCAAAGATCTCCCTTACTGATCTGTCCCCTGAATTCATCCATTGAAACACCAGCTTGAGTATATTGCTTCTGGTTCCTAAATCATTCAATGTCTCTTTGTGGTTCTAAACAATGGCTAAAGCATAATTTGGTATTTCAGGTTCTTCATTTTCTGTCTCTGTTGACACCGTTTTCTCTAGAACTCTAACCTCTAACACTCTGCAGCTTTATTCACTTAGGTCAAGTAGATTCCCCTCTGGTCCTTAATCTCTACTTTTTAACCTAAAGGATTATGTTCATTATTGGATTATCATATCGTATTTCTGTAGCCTGTGTACATGTCTTCTCTAAAAACTTACATTTTTTACCGAGGGCACATTCTATTCCACACCTGTTCATCTTTTGATTCTCAGCAGCACTCAGCAGAATTCCTTGCATAACAGTTTCAGAATGTCAATAAATTAATTGGATCAACTGCTACATCATTATGACCACTCAAAACCATTTTAGATGAGTGATTTGCTTTGTACGTATCCATTAAAATGTTAATTTATTCTACATTTACTTTTCCTTTTAAATATAATCTGAGAGTATTTATTTGAAAATTATAACACTAAGTAATGAGTTTAATGCTAAGTGAATAAGAATAACTAAAGTTGGGGATGGTATTTGCTTTAGAATTTCTCCAGATTTTTCTTATGTTCATATATATGTGTAAAACTATGTGTAATATATTAAATAGCATGTAATATGCTATTACCTTATAACACTATAGATATAGATATAGATGATATAGATATAGATAGATAGAGATATCGATATATAGATATATAGATAGTTATTGTAAAGCAAAATAATTCAAGCAAAGGCATTGAATTAAAGTTTTGCCACTGGTCACATTATTTTATATATTATTATTAAAGCTAGTTTACCTTATTTAAATATAGCATGCACTTTACTTTTAAACAATTGCTTTTAAACAATTCTTGACTGAGTAATCTCTAATATTATACAATTTGATCTTAGACAGTATGTTTAACGTAAGAAAAGCAATCTATACGTATAAGGATGTGTATGTATGTGAGAGAGAGAGCCAAAGGCAGTCCGTGTTTGAACAGTGGAAATGAGGAAGAAAATGGTTAAAGTATGATGCCATCTGCCAGTTAGGCACAAGGTAATGTATGAATGACTGACAATCCAATCTGAGAATTATTTGTAGGCAAAAAAGTATGTCAGAGTAGAAAGTTATGAACTACAGAACAATCACGGCCCAGATTCTGAGGGCAACCAGTACCATTCCATTTTCAAATATATGTATGAGAGAGGCATGAATAATGGATCACATATAACATCTTTGCTATGCATTATTTAAAACATTTGTGCTGACTGGAAGTGATCATATATGTTTTCATTACAGTTTTGTGATGTGGGTAATATTCTCTGCTGGTGATATTAGTGTAGGGACATGGTATCAGACGTTGTTTTAGAGACTACAACAGATGATCAGAATTTAGATGGCATTGTAAGCATTTGTAAAAATCCACTGCAATGCAACACAAGTTTTTCAAAACTGCTCAATATTTGTATGTGTGTATCTCCCCCCCCCCCACTTCCAGAATGATGTAAAACTAAAAAGGACAGGTGCATGCTAAATTGTGGTTCAGTTCGTTTTTTGATTTAGTGTCATGAATTATTTTGCATTTCATATCTCAGCAAAATCTTAGGAAAAGGCTCTTCTTTCCCCTCACCTGTCTCCAATGTGGAGGTAGTTAGTTACCCAGAAAAAAAAGAGTTAGGATGCAAATGACTTAATTCTCGGAACATATCAGGCTCTCCCACTGAAACGCATCTATTTCAGCCTACATCTCAGTAGGAAAAACATTTTAAAGCCAGAATGCCATTAAGCTACCTCAGAAGTTATCATCATGAAGTTCATTTTTCTACAAGGGAGGATGCCAATGCATATGGTAAATTAAGCGAAGGCACCATGACATTGTTTTATTTTTTTCCAGCATGAATATGTTACATTTGCTTAACAGAATTTACTGAGTGCCCACCATATTCTAGGTGCTGTGCTAAGATGTATATACAGTAGTAGTCTGAGACAGAAATTATCAATGTAGTAAGTCAATGTTAGGCACCATTTCTTTGGGGAAATTATATTTACTAACAACCAAGTATTCCATTGTGTAAATGTACTAGTTTTTTCCCCCCACTCATCTATGGGCTTCAAGATCTTGGCTATTGTAAATAACTCTACAGTGAATGTAGGGGTGCATATAGTCTTCTTCGGACAAATTCCCAAAGGTGGAATTGCTGTGTCATAAGGCAATTCCATTTTAATTTTTTTTGAGGTAACTCCAGACTTGAAACCATAAAAATCCTAGAAGAAAACATAGGCAATAAAATCTCGAACATTTCTTGTAGGAATTTTTTTTCTGATATATCTCCTAGGGCAAGGGAAATAAAATAAAAATAAAATAAAATAATGGGACTATATCAAACTGAAAAGTTTTTTCACAGCAAAATAAATAATAAAAAAATTAAAAGACAACCCCCCCACCCCCCTGAATGGTAGGACATATTTGGTAAGGGGTTAATATCCAAAATTTATAAAGAACTTCTAAAACTCAATACCAAACAATCCAATTAAAAAATGGGCAAAGCACCTGAATAGACACTTCTCTAAAGAGGACATGCATCCTTGACAGTACTTTTTATTTTTCATCTTTTCATGTTTTATTTTTCAATCCAGACATTGTAGTGAGTGTGAAGTAGTATTTCATTGTGATTTTAATTTGCATTTCTTCATAACAAAATGATACTGAGTACCTTTTCATATGTTTATTGGTCTATCTTTCATGAAGTTTATATTTGTTTCTTTTTATTTTGGGTTGTCTGTCTTTTTAATATTAATTAATAAGTGTTTTTTAAATGTATTTTGGATAAAAGTCCTATGTTGAATGTATATCTATAGAGTGCTCTCTGAGAGATATAAGGGGGAAAATTGCTGACCTCTTGGTGATTTGCAAAATAAGATAGGGTATCTTGAGATGAACAAATACACATTTCTTCTTCTAAAGCAATAATAATAATAATAATAACCACCTCGAAAATATTTTTCAGAAGAATCCTGAACAACCTAGTTTGAAAATTCAGACAGTAATAAAATTTTGGAACTAAACGAACTGGTCCAAACACTTCCTACTCTTAAGCAAAACCAAGAATTAAATGAGAGAAACTTTTACAAGTCTAGGTTGAGTTTCAATCGCGAACATCAAACGGTATTAAATCTCAATTTCTGAGGGTTAGAAACAGCAAGAAGCCACCTGCTCTTTTCACGGAAAGACTTCCAGCATACTCCGCAGAGCTTGTCATTGTGCGTGTCCCAGTTGCTGTCAAACAGGCTGCTATCTATCTTGCTAAATGTAGGTTCAAATTAAAAATCTTCCGGCTTTTATACAAAAGTAGTTTAGATATAGCCGAGGGGACTCTGGGAAAGAGAAATGACTTGGCGTTCTTCCTATAAGAACTGACCAGAACAAGCTCAATGAGTGCGTTCTGTTCCGAGGGACAAAAGAAGACTGACCGTTTAATTAGTTTAAAATAAGGTTATAAGTGACAAACCCTAGCTAGTAACTGTCATTATATATTTTAAAACAAATGAACTCCCTCCACCTCCAGGAAAAAAAAGTTTTTAAAAAAATGTATATTTTTATTGACTTCAGGGAGGGAGGGAGGGAGGGAGGGAGAGAATGAGAGAGAACCATTGATCAGCTGCCTCCTGCATGCCCCACACTAGGGATCAAGCCAGAACCTGGGCATATGCCTTGACTGGGAATCAAACTGTGACCTTCTGATTCATAGGTTGATGCTCAACCAGTGAGCCACACCAGCTGGGCAAGAATTCACAGATATACTAAACGTCTCTTTCGGAACCTGCTTCACACAGATTCTTTCATTTGTCACAAACATTCCATTTCTTAAGTAAGCTTGCTGATCTCATGAATTGTGCCAGGAAGCAGGAAGGCTAAAATGTTCATTTTCATTAACTGGTTCATTTATGCATCCCTAGCAAAGAAGGAAATATTTGTGAAAAAGAATGAGTCGGACTATGCTATTTCCCCCCTCAGTTAAATGGGATCCTGAGGTTTGGGAGGCACATAGGATGGTACAGGCTGTTTGTTCAGCCGGAAAGCCATCCTCCCTCTAGACCACGCTGCCTTTATTTGAATAGCCTTATTCCGTTCCCATCTTTGTAAAAAAAAAGTACCAGATCTTGTCTATATTCATGTTGGACAATATTCAGAATCCTGTCTAAGTCCCCAGTTGTGTAAGCAGCTTTCAAGGTTCACGTTCATTTGAAAAAGTTGTTCTCAGGTGCTAAAAAATGTATTTACAACACAGACCACAGAATTTTCAGAACACTTTCAAGAAGTTCACAGGTGTTTTTAAAAATGTATATATTTTTATTGATTTCAGAGAGGAAAGGAGAGGGAGATAGAAACATCAATGATGAGAGAATCATTGATTGGTTGCCTCCTGCACACACCCCTACTGGGGATGGAGCCCACAACCCAGGTATGTGCCCTGCACAGGGATCAAACTGGTTACCTCTTGGTTCATAGGTTCAATGCTCAACCACTGAGCCAAGCCAGCTGGGTAAGTTCACAGGTGTTTTGATGCCCATCTGTATAACCAGAAGTAAGAAACTGGAATAGAGAAGGTAGATCACTTGAACGTTGGAATTTATTTAAAAGCCAATGATAAAGATGTATATTAAAGCCATAATTTTCCATATATTTCCCATATCCATTCTAACATATCAGATATTGGAAGTTAATCGATTGATATCAGTAGCTTTATTGCATCTCAAAATTTTAATATAATTTGCTTTGAGGGGCATGAATTAGAGACACTGAATTTATTAGGACAACCCAGGAGAAAGAATAGAAAAATGTCGAATATAGTTCAGGAAGCAAAGTGTGTAGAACCCATTGTACAGGCGAGGGACTGAAAATCAAAAGAGAATGATAAGCTTGTCTGGATTTACACAGTATCAGAAAGTGTACGAAGATGGTAAAATTAGTTCTGTTTCCAAATTCTTATTCTGAGCCTCTT
>NW_006282381.1:1678140-1678683 GCF_000327345.1 Myotis davidii
CTTTCCCTGATTCCTAATTGTACCCACAAGATGTTTGGCTCCAATGGGCTTACTTATTCAGGAAAACAATAGAGATAAAATTAAAATAGAATAGATTTGTCAATTTCAAAGGGGCAATGACACTTTAGCCAAAATTAACTTATCTTACATTTGGATAGGACTGCATAGTATACACTAGCCTCCAGTTGTATTTTTTCATTAAACTCTTTTCATCTTCTTTTGTTATAAGACTAGAGGCCTGGTGCATGAATTCATGCACGGGTGGCGTCCCTCGGCGTGCCTGCGGGGATTGGGCTGAAACTGCCACTTCTGCCTGCCGCTCCCACTCATCCCGGCCCTGCTGCGCCTGCCGCAGGCTCGCTCCCAGTCAGTCCTGATCGGGAGAGGCTCGCACCACTGTAGCGGCACTCGCCAGCCTTGACCCCTGTGTCTGGTGACCATTCCAAGGGCGTTGGGAGTGGGGCCAGGATGCAATCGGCCCTCCAGGTGGGTGGTGGGACACTCTTGCTGGCTCAGGATCTGGATCCATCCTGCTGACATATG
>NW_006282381.1:1678860-1687705 GCF_000327345.1 Myotis davidii
AAAATGGAATAGATTTGTCAGTTTCAAAAGGGCAATGACACTTTAGCCAAAATTAACTTATCTTACATTTGGATAGGACTGCATAGTATACACTAGCCTCCAGTTGTATTTTTTCATTAAACTCTTTTCATCTTCTTTTGTTATAAGACTAGAGGCCTGGTGCATGAATTCATGCACGGGTGGCGTCCCTCGGCGTGCCTGCGGCAGTCCCACGCCACCTGCCACTTCTGCCTGCCGCTCCCACTCATCCGGGCCCTGCTGCGCCTGCCGCAGGCTCGCTCCCAGTCAGTCCTGATCGGGAGAGGCTCGCACCACTGTAGCGGCACTCGCCAGCCTGGACCCCTGTGTCTGGTGACCATTCCAAGGGCGTTGGGAGTGGGGCCAGGATGCAATCGGCCCTCCAGGTGGGTGGTGGGACACTCTTGCTGGCTCAGGATCTGGATCCATCCTGCTGACATTTGCGCTAGTTGTCGGGAGCCACCTGGGGCTAGTGCCATCAACGGGTGTGAGCGGTGGCTGCCGGACCTGATCACCCCTCAGGAGGAGGGGGAGGTAGAGAAGCCTTGAGGGGGCAATCGGGCGTCAGGACTGGTCAGTCAGCTGAGCAGCACTCCCACTGTGGGAGCGCACTGACCACCAGGAGGCAGCTCCTACATTGAGCATCTTCCCCCTGGTGGTCGGTGGGCATCATAGCGACCGGTTGACTGGTCATTCGGTCATTTGGTCACTTAGGCTCTTATACATATAGACTAGGGGTGCAGTGCATGAATTTGTGCACCTTGCCCCGCCCCCCCCCCAATGGTCAGTGCGCATCATAGCAACCAGTCGATCGGTCATTCGGTCGTTTGGTCACTTAGGCTCTTATATATATAGACTAGGGGCCCAGTGCATGAATTTGTGCACCTTGAAAGGAACTGTGGGCCATGAGGCTGCAGTGGCCCTAGGGGTGGGTCTCAGCCCATCCTCCACTCCCCCACCTGGCCCCTCCTGCCAGCAGCCTCACTCCTGTTGCCACCTCTCCCACTGGCCCCACTTCACGGTACCGAGGCTGACTTCCAGGAGACCAGCGGCGCTATCAGGATCTTGCGGGCAGTGCCGGCAGCGCTGGTCCATCGGTGC
The DNA here is from genome assembly GCF_000327345.1 of Myotis davidii. Taxonomy (NCBI): domain Eukaryota; kingdom Metazoa; phylum Chordata; class Mammalia; order Chiroptera; family Vespertilionidae; genus Myotis; species Myotis davidii. Next base: position 1,679,980 of record NW_006282381.1, read on the forward strand.
CTGGCCCATTCTCTGGAGATTGGATCTACAGGACTACTGAGGGAGTGAGTGACGGGCAGGACTGTGGCACGGGAGAGCAAAGAATTTTCAGTAACCACCAGAGGCTCACCCTGATGACAGCGACTGGTGCCCTGCCTTGGTCTGGCGCCCCCGGATCCCCTGCTCCACCATCCCGCTGTGGCTGATGCCCGCCATGTTCTGTGCTCTGCCACCTGCTGCCGACACCCGCCATGTTCCACATACGCCCCCCCCGCCCCGGTGGTCAGCACACATCATAGCAGCCGGTTGTTTGATTGTTCCACCGTTCGGTCTATTTGCATATTAGCCTTTTATTATAGAGGATATAGGTGATATTATATCACTGTGCAGTGAGGTAGGTCAAGGAAATCTTGGTTCCTTGAGTGAAGATTTAGAGTCTGAGCAAACAAGGGTAGATTTTGGAATGGAAAGTTTAGAAGGAGATGCCTTCTATCTTTTACTTCATTCTAAGAGTAGAAAAAATTCCCTAAATACCCAATGTTTTTCTCTTTTTTTAAGAGCAGTAATATGTATTGAGATTTTTTTCAATATAGAAAATAAAACAAAAGGCATATCTTTTTATCCAGATAATCACTTTACTATTGAATTTTTAATTCTACCCATTTATCTGTCAAAGTAGCAAGATAAAAATAAAAATCACCCCAAACACCCCAATTACTTTTAGAAGTTAACATTTCTTTCAGCCCACACATGCAGTTTTTAACGATTGGCTTGTCTACCAGAGTCACATTTGCATATTGTTCTACATTTTGCTTTTGTTCTGGCCCATCTTAAGGGTATTTATCATGTATCTATCTTATGCTTTTTATCGTGTCCATGGTCTTTGATGACATTTTGTTTGGTACATTTTTCTGTAGTGAGTTTCTAATAATTCCTATGAGGCAACGATACTTCTGGCTTCAAACTTCATCTGTCCCCAAGTCAGGGACAAAGACAGGTGGCTTCGTGAGGTTGGCTTGAGATTCCAGGAGAGTGAGTGCTACCATATGTTCTATTCCTTTGTTAATTAGTAGGGTGACTATGTACTTTATCATTCAAACAGGGGCACCTTTTGAGAGAGAAAGGGGTGTAATAGTAATTACTCCTGACAACAGGCATAAACTGGGGTCATGGTCACTCTCAATTAGGAATATGACATACCTTCCCCTTTTCCTCTTGTGCCCTAATCTCACTGGACTCTCCCACACCCAACATCCCCCACAATTTCAGTCAGTGACGTTCCACAGACGCACATCTGGTGGCCCTCTCTTCAAACCAATATTTTTGGAAATAGTTTTTTAGGAATTTCTTGAAAAATAGCATTCTTAAAAAAGATTTTATATCTTAGAGCCTTGCTCACTGGTGTTTTCTCTGACTAGAATATTTTCTTTCCCCCTTTCTATTTTTAATTTGTATTCATTCTCTAGTTCACCAACACCCTCCACGTGGAAATTTCCAAATCTTATGTTGCTCCTTACTAGTTGTGGGAGCTTTTTTGGGAAAAAGTAAGCTAGGAATTTTTTTTAATCTTTATGAGTAAAACAGGATTAATTCCAAGAGATTGGATAGTGGATGAAATCACAACATATTGTGTCACCGCGCCTAGCAAATCACAGAAAATGAAAATGAGCAATACCTCAAACCTTTGAATTGTATACAAGTTTCAAGAAACTGTCAAAAATATCTGTAAACTGCTTCAGCTGGAGGCTGAGACAATTAGTCTCTCATCTTAATTACTAAAGGTTACACAAAGAATTTAGTAAATGGAAATGCAATAGATTCAACATGAGAAACGTGGTAAGCTTATTGTTGATTGATTTCATTAACACATTTTGTGAGCTATCATTAATTTTCACACTAGCCGTTGATTTGTCACTAGAGGCAGTTATCAAAATACACCTTAAACCAACTCAAATATAAGGATTTCTAATAGGTGATTCAAACCTTGGAGTCTAGGAAAGGATGGCACTTTTATTTTCCCCCCTGGGGCTCAAGAATAAGAAAGGACTGCTTAGAACAAACATTTAATCTGATTTTAAAGTATTTTCAAGAATTCTGTCTAGTGGAGGAAATTTACTGATTGAAAGCGAGTTTCCATTTTAGAAGAGTGTTTCCTATTTCTGAGTTCATATGTTCATTTGTTCCTTTTGAAAAAAGTGGTTATTTCCATCCCGACTCCACAGCATATTAAATGTTCACCTAAAAGTTGGTTGGTTACAAAGCAAATTCACCGTCACAGAGTGCTTAGCTAATGAACTTGAGATAGAAACACCCTGCTTCTCCTTTTTTTTAAAAAAAAGTCCTCACCCAAGGATTGATTTTAGGGAGAGAAAGGGGTAGGGGAAAGAGAAAGAGAGAGAAAGAGAGAGAGAGACATTGATTGGTTTCCTCTCTGTACACACCTCAACAGGGGACCAAACCCACAACCTAGGCATGTGCCCTAATCAGGAATTGAACCCTCGACCTTTCGGTGTACAGGATGAAGCTCCAACCAATTGAGCCACACTGGCCAGGGCTGCTTCTCCGTTCTTTCAACCCTTACATTATACATGTACGATGCTCCATTTTCATATCTACCTCATTTATGTAAACATCTTTCAGGACAGAAATTGCTTTCTTTAAAAAATATATATATGTATTTTTATTTCAGAGTGGAAGAGAGAGGGGTATAGAAACATCAATGATGAGAGAGAATCATTGGTTGGCTGTCTCCTGCCCACCTCCCACTGGGGATTGAGCCTACAACCTGGGCATGTACCCTGACCAGGAATCGAACTGTGACCTCCTGGTTCATAGGGCAACATTCAACCACTGAGCCACACTGGTTGGGCTGTGATTTCTTTTTTTCTGTTCTTAGCTCCAAGTATCCACATACTTACTACATGTTTGAATGAATGGATAAGTGGTTTACTCTTGAATCTTTCCTGTGGGTGCCACCTACATTAAAGATATCTCAATTTATTCGTTATTTACTTTTAAGCGGGGTTTAGAATGATGAGACTACACAGATAAGTATATTGTGAAATCTCTGTCCCTTTAGATCCTCTTTTGGAGACTTAAGGATGCAATAGATAACGGAAACATTTTATAAACTTAATGGGAGAAAATGTACATTAATAGCCATGATAGGCACGCAATGTGCATTTGACCCTATCCTATAGACTGCTCAAGCACTATTTGCAATTTCTCTTTAAATCCTTGTTGGAAAATTTGAATGTTATCAAAAGATTATGCTATTTGACAGAAACACCCGTGGATAAGGTTTTAAAAGAAGCCACCCAGATACCCAAATTCCCTACTCTTGTAGGAAAATCCAGCCCACCAGGAGAGCTGACTTCTGGGAGGTAGATTTTAGACAAGGCCCTGGGATTGGAGATGCCACATAATAGCCGCCGGCTGCTCTGGTTATCTATATCCTGGTATGGGAAACATATGTTAGTCTGTTGAGCTTTTATACAAATTCAAGAGAAGCTGTCCATTGTGAGAAGTGAAATAGAATGATGGAAGGACTGCTGCTGTCATCCTGGGGGCGGGGGTGTTATCCACAGGTAACAGTGAAGCATTTGACAAAAGAGCACACATTCTGTCTTATTTGCCTCTGGGGAAGTGATCCTGGACTTGAAAGCTACTCCCTAGGGGAGTTTTTTATTTTTATTTTTTAATTGTTACCCTGCCATTCTGAAAAGGCTTTTAGATGGCTGACTTTTTAAAGTCTGCTATCCTAGCAAGGCAGTGAAGTGGAATGGAAAAGGTATATATATATATGCCATATACTTAATGCTTACAGCACTTAAATGCTCTAAAGTTTAGTTTTTGAATCTGGAAAATAGCACCTACTTCAAAAAGGGTCGTTGATGATTCAGTGAAATGGTTCTGTGCCTCCATACAGTGGGTCAACCATGTATGTCACCCATTATTATCATTTGTTATTAGTATCGTTTAGTCTTTTATCCTTTGGGCAGGGATGGATGACTGATACCTCCTATTCCCAAGGTTCTGACAGTGTTTAGGGAGATAAGACACACACATCAAAAACTCATTGGGTGGTGGCCACACAATGCACTATATGGATGATGTGCCATAGAATCGTACATTCGAAACCTGTGTAATCTGATTACCCAATGTCACCCTAATACATTTAACTAAAAAATAAAAAAATATAGAAAAAATTCTATTCTGTTCATTGAATCCATGATTGCTGTCCCCCAAGGGGGACTTTGGGAGCTCTGGTTTAGATGAGGTTATTTTCAGCGAAGTGTGTGGGGCCTCCTGGACTTGCTGGTTTGGAAAAAATTCTCTTAAAGCTGGATCTGGAAGAAGGAGGAAGAGTTAGAGACCTTAGACGAGGAAGCCCTCCATCTCAGAGGGAACACCATAAGCACGTTGAGTTTGGATGGAAAGGCTGGAAGTGTAATTTGGTACCTGTCGTCACTTTGAATGGTAGCCTAGGCCTGTAAAATTTGTTGTGTAGCCATGTGGAAGACACTACATGGCTACACAGAAAGAATCAAAGCCATACTTAAAAAAGATTAATCTTCTTATATCTGTAACTTGGATAAGAAAAAAGGGAAACTAAAGGCTGAGATCCCAGACAGAAGGCTCTTCTCGCTAAACTAGACTGGTTTAGACTGGACAGGAAGTATAGAGGACTAGGATAATTATATGGGAAAAGATTATGGAAGTAAAAGCAATAGGCTTGGAAGACAGATTAATTCCGACATGCAAAGGAAACGTTATAATTTTGAACTCAAATCACTGGGAATTTTTCATTGTTGGAGGAGGAAGTCAGGGAGAGTGTCTAGATTATTTAAGAAAAGGTGATCTTTTTAGTTTTGTGCAATGGGACATCTCTGAGGTGCTATCGAGCACTCCTCTGAAATGTGGGGTAGACTTTATAAGCTGGAATTAGAGCTATATACTGGAAACTGGAAGTAGTTGGCCAATGGACTTAAAGTATATTTGAGATCTGCCCTAGCTGGTTTTGCTCAGTGGATAGAGCATTGGCCTGTGGACTGTAGGAATCCAGGTTTGATTCGGTAGAGGGTACAAGCCCAGGTTGTAGCCTCAATCCCTAGAGGGGGCATGCAGGAGGCAGCCAATTAGTGATTCTCTCTCATCATTGATGTTTCTATCTCTCTCTCCCTCTCCCTTCCTCTCTGAAATCAATAAAAAATATATTTTTTAAAAAGTATACTTGAGATCTGAATTTTAATCCTTACTAGGGACACACAAGTTCCCTTTGAATGTGATCATCCCCTTGGAAACAGCTTGGAAAATAGCACAATTTAATTAGAATTCAACCTCCAAGTTTTAAACAAAATGTCTGTGGGAGATAAGCCCCCACACAAAGGGAAACTTTCTGCTTTAGAAGCCTGTTCAGATAAGGAGACGTCACAGGGCTCTAATATTGGTATTCTATTTATACATCCACTTGTCATGGTTGGATAAGTTCTCAAAAGATTGGAAATGCAATCTTTTGATTCAGTCATTTTAGAAGATTCAAATGCTTGAAGAGAATTTGCTACCGTTTTCTAGTTGATTATTACCAAGTAGAAGAAGTATATGGAGGCACAGATAGCCCCCACTAATTCCAATTTCAGATGGATAAAATGGTAAATGAGTTTCTTGTACTTTCTATACACTTAAGAAGTAGCCAAAATTAGAGTCAGGAGACCTCAAATCTTGCCTTTCTTCTGGCCTAGTCCAGTGTGGAAGCTTCAGTAAGTCCTTTGTCCTTGGTTTCTTTATCAGGTAAAACAGGGAGGGGGAGGGGAATATTTGCAGTTAACTGACCGCATTGGGGTAGAATGAACCTTATATAATAACTAGAGCAGGGGTCCTCAAACTAAGGCCCGCGGGCCACATGCAGCCCACCGAAACATTTATCCGGCCCGCCAGGTGTTTTTGCTGCCGCTGTGTACATAGGAATTTGTTCATAGTTTTATTTTTAAACTATAGTCCGGCCTCCAACTGTCTGAGGGACAGCGAACTTGCCCCCTGTTTAAAAAGTTTGAGGACCCCTGAACTAGAGGCTCAGTGCACGAAATTTGTGCACAGGTAAGGTCCCTAGCGGCTGCTGGCTGCCGGCCGGGGCCTTCCTTCATTCTGCGCCGCCCCCTGGTGGTCAGTGCATGTCATAGCAAATGATCGAACTCCTGGTAGGTCCAACTCCTAAGGGGACACTTTGCATATTAGGCTAATATGCCTTACACAGTCACAGAAACACGTGAGGCACATTATAAATGTGTATCATCTTGCGGAACACAATTCAAGAGACATGGAGAAAGGCAGGGAGGGGAAGCAGTCAAGGCAAGTATTGCAAGTATGCAACTTTCAAAATCAATGAAACCTTGGAAGTCTGAATAGGTTTCCTGAGTGCCTACACCTTCTGGAAACTGGGAAGTCCAGGCTTAAAGAGGGAGGAATTCATCATCCCAATTTTTAAAAAATTAACTTCCAGACTTAGCTAATGCTGTCTTCCCTTTTAGGGATGACCTTTCAAAGCAACTATCGTCACTGGTCCTGATGAACCCTTTTTCTAGAGGTGACATCGAAGTGGGAGAGAGGTTAATTCACTTGTAAAGAGTTGTCAGGGGAAGCCCCGAGTTCTGTGATCTGCCAACATTGAGTCTCTATTATAAAAAAATATATTTTTATTGATTTCAGAGAGGAAGGGAGAGAGAGAGGGAGATAGAAACATCAACGATGAGAAAGAATCATTGATCAGCTGCTTCCTGCTTGCCCACACTGAGGATTGAGCCCGCAACCCAGGCATGTGCCCTGACCTGGAATCCAACCGTGACTTCCTGGTTCATAGGTTGATGCTCAACCACTGAGCCACACTGGCTGGGCCCCAGGCTGAGTCTTTGGAGGTGACAACTTTGTGCATTTTTCCCCTAGTTCTTCACCAATAGTAACAGAGCCATGGAGAGCCTTTGGCTGCCTAGACATACAGTTCTCATACCGACTTGCTGGCTTTTTTGAAGTAGTAGTTTAGCAAAGTGAGTTCTTTTCAATTCCAACTGACTTTCCTCCAAGCTCTGAGGCTATGGGCAGTGGCCAATGCACGGGACTGGGAAGTGCGATATAACGGTGCCTGCAGGCTAGGAATCCGGTCTGCGGAGCATATTGTTATTTATACAGTCGCCGTGAAACTTGGCCGGAGACCCAGCCTTCTCTATGGGAGCCAGACTCCGGGTGTCTCTGGCTACTCAGCACGCTTCCACGGAGAAAAGAATAATCGCTGCCGAGCAAAGGCGCTGCTCATCATTAAAGGGTGGCATCTGCTCCCACAGTTCCGTTTCTAAAAGATCTGGACCGTCACATCCTTTTGAAAATGGTGTCATTCATGTGTTTTTGCTATTACTATATTTTGAGCATTGGTCATACTGAAGGCTTCCAAGTTTGGCTGTTCCCAAAGATATCTTATTGATTGGCAGAAAAATCCAGGGAAAGGGACAGGAGTCAACAAAGACTGATGACTCTAGCCCCGTGGTTGGCAAACCGCGGCTCATGAGCCACATGCGGCTCTTTGGCCCCTTGAGTGTGGCTCTTCCACAAAACACCACGTGTGGGCGTGTACATACAGTGCGATTGAAACTTCGTGGCCCATGCGCAGAAATAGGTATTTTGTGGAAGAGCCGGTATTTTATGGAAGAGCCACACTGAAGGGGCCAAAGAGAAGCATGTGGTTTGCAAGCCGTGGTTT